>NC_082662.1:180468172-180772000 GCF_025265405.1 Mesoplodon densirostris | reverse complement strand
GATACAGAAATTATGAAAGAGTGATTATACAAGTTAGGGATGTGTGTGGAATTATTGATAGAGTGAGTGTGGACGACCTAACTGAGAAGGTAAATTTTTGAGTAAAGATTTGTAATAAAAAGGCCCTAAAGACAGCAGCACACCTGTGTGCTCATGGAGCAGTGAGGAGGAGGCTGGGATGGCCGAAGTAGAAAGAGCAAGGGCGGAAATAATAGGAGACAAGATCGATGTGGTGATAGATCATGCAGGACATCTTAAATGCTGTGTTTATTACCATCAGAGATATATAAAGCCATGAGAATATTTAAAGAAAACAAAAACATGACCCCATTCCTGAGTTATATGCTGAAATTCTGGTAGCTGTTTTGAGAATTGGGGGGCTGAGACAGAAGAATGGATAAATGGCCGCTGCAACAATGTAGTCAAGAGACTGGTTTCTAGAGTGAGGACAGCCTGCAGAGTGAAAATGGTCAAACTCCAGACACCTCTTGTTAGGATATCATCATCTGGATTTACTGTTCACTAGGTCTAGGGAGTGAAAGGAGGAAAGGACTCAAAGATGATAAGAAATATTTTGGCCTAAGCAATTGGAATAATGTAGTTGGCATTAACTGAGATGCTATAACTCCAGGAGCTGGATTGGGAGTTTGGAGTACCAGGATCTCAGTTTTGTATGTGATGTGTGTGAGGTATTGAAGTAGGCAGTTAAATATAATGGGGAATTTAGGGAAAGGTCTGGCTTAGAGATATGCATATGCAGGTCATTAGCAAATGAATTGTATTAAAACCATAATGCTGGTTAAATCACCTAAGGATTAAGTTATGGGTCATCTGACATTTAGAAAGTAGGTTAATGAGAAAAATGTGAAAAATGCAGTGAGAGTTTTCCAAAATGAAAGAGGGAAAGTCAGTTGATGTGGCAGCTTGGATGCCAGGGGGACAAATATTTTAAAAATTAAAGTAATTCCCTGTGGCAATCAAATAGGATAAGAGTTGTGAAAGAGCTACCAAATTTAGCTTCTTGGGGATCATTGGCAACTTTGGCAAGAGCAATTCAGGAGCAGTGCAGGAAGAAATGTGATTGGAGTAAGAAGTGGGGAAGAGGAACTTGAGATAGCAACTAAAGAATTTTCCTATTCTGTCAAGAAGAGAAATTGGGCAATGTGATTCTTGTTGTTTTGGTTTGTTTTTGTTGCTGTTAGCTTTGTTTTGTTTGTAAAAGAGAAAAATATAAAATAATATCTGTATATTGATGTGTATGCTCCAGTACAGTGGAAAAAAGGGATGATGCAAGGGAGAGGGCAAAAATACAAGCTGTAGGAGCAAGGCTCTGGAGTAGGCAAGTGGAGGTGGACTCTTGTGCAAAGGTAGAGTTTAAACAGTAAATGCACAGTAACTGGAAAGAAGATGGTATAAGGCCACTGATGACCCAGAGCACTGATGTGGTAGAAGCTTATAAAACATCTTTTCTGATTGCCTCCATTTTCTGGGTGAAGGGAGAGCCCAGCTCTTTAGCTAAGATTGAAGCTCAGGGAGGAGGTTGTGAAGATTTAAGCAAATAAAAGTATGAAAGTTGTCTAGGAGCAGAGGAAAGAAAATGAACCAAGGAAGAAGAATATGTTAGATGGCGTTCCGAGCCTGCTCTGGTTTCTGATCATGAGTATGAGGCAACACAAGTCAGAATGGGTCTGTGTTTTCCTCCAGTGGTGTTCAGCTTCATGAATTAAGGATTATTGCAGCCAGATCAATGGAGAGCATTTGCTAGAAACATACAATATGATGGTCAAGTGTATGATGTTTGGTATTGAAATTTTAAAGCACTAGTTGTTATTTGTTATGATGAGGCTAAATGCGTGACCATAGAAGTCAGTCATTGGATAAGGCCAAGTCAGATCCTCAGTAAATATTGAATAATTGTTTTGTTTTGGGGTATTTATAATAGCAAAATTGGGGAAAATATATTGCTCGTCAATAGATTGCTAAGAAAAATACCATAAACATATTATTTTGAATATTACTGAAACAATATAAATAGTGATGCAGGAAAGTATCTGTTGATATGGAAAATGACCATGGCAAATTTGAGAAATAGTTTACAATGAAGCATGCATAATATAATAGTTTTTTGGAAGATTAATCACATAAATGTATATATGTTTATTGGTTTAGCTGAATATATAAAGAATAGTGATGCTTGCTAGACTGTTCAAAACTGAGTCATCAGTGGTTATAGCTTTAATATTTATGAGCATATATATATATATATATATATATTTTTTTTTTTTTTTTTTTTTTTTCTGAGGTACGCTGGCCCCTCACTGCTGTGGTCTCTCCCGTTGCAGAGCACAGGCTCTGGACGCGCAGGCTCAGAGGCCATGGCTCAGGGGCCCAGCCGCTCCGTGGCATGTGGGATCTTCTTGGACCAGGGCATGAACCTGTGTCCCCTGCATCGGCAGGCGGACTCTCAACCACTGCGCCACCAGGGAAGCCCGAGCATATATATTTTAAACAAAACTAAAGTACCTTTGAGAACATTTAATATTCAGATGGACACTAAACACATTTTTAAATTAAGAATTTTTTTAAATTAGTTCAGATTCTTTGCTTTCCTCCAAATAAAAGGAAAATCTCTTTATGTAGAACTTCCTCATTATTCAACTTCTTTTTAATATTACTAAATATCTAATGATCCTTTCTACTTGGATGTAGGCAGCTTTGCTTCAAGATTCCTCTCTAATTTAATTTTTTTATCTTCAAAATGCAAATTTTGACACTTTAATTATATCACTTACTCTGAAATATAGATTGGTTTCATCAGATCACCCCACTATTTTGTGAACTATGAAAAATAATATAACAATGATGTCAATCATTAATGATGGACACTGGATTTTTTTCTCTTCCCCTGAGCCACTGGAGCTCACCATTTTTCTCACTCCTTTGAACACACCTTTGTTTTATTTTGCATTTATTCAAAAGATAAAATTCAGTTGCATAACTTTATTACACTGTCAGTGTAAATTCTTTAGCTATACTTAGGGCTAAACTGATCTGAAGCTAGTGACAAAACTTTAAATAAAAGCGTATAATTAAAGTTATGTTTAAATATGAAAATGATATATTTGTATATCTCCACACATGTGATTAAATGCTACTGCTTAATCACGATTAGTAAACATATGATAGAGCAAGAAAATGTAATTTTTTTCCCTCAGCTCATAACTGAATTAGATCCTAGAATCAGGATTTATTGATGATTCATGGAAATTAATTTCTTTAAAAGTCATGTTAAGGACATAAACAAGCATTGTGGCTACCCAGGGCAGAATTAAGCATAAAAACATATTGCCTCTGAGGCAGAACAAAATCGTTTCTTGCAGGGAAACAATAGTGCAGAATCACAGCATGAGACTTGAATTCTATTTCAGGGAAGAGACTAAGGGACGAGAAAAACACATTTATAATAAGCTTCTGTCCATGATCACGGAAATCTAAATTCCCTGGCTTGGATATGTGTGCTGGGGTAAGAAAACTACACTTGCTCTATGTTATTTGAAACTTAATTGGCATCATGTTTCTATCACAAAATTACCTCTTCTGCATTCATTTTACCTAAAAATAAATTGGTTATTATGATTAAGTATTTAGACAATTTTTTAATCTCCCCTTGTTAAGTTGGCTTGGAGAAAATTCTGTTTTACTTTTTATAAGTCAGAGGAAACAGAAACAGTTTTGTTTTCATAATTCTATTCAGGGTAGTTGATGGTTTCATGGCACAGTATTGTAACATATTTTTATATGTTGTTATATGTCATTTTGCCTTGAATATACATGCCTGTCATACCTTGCTCCTTCTGCTGTCTGCTGTATCTGTATAACTTTAACTCAGAATAAGGGCTCAGGTCAGTAGTTTCTCTGAAGTCAAAAAGAGAAATGATATCATATAGCTGAACTAGTATGTGAGCAGTTTGACTTCACGTCAGCAGCTGGAGTGTACTACCCTGGAGTATTTAGTCATCCAACAACATAATCAGTCCTAGGTCTGAATACCAGCCTACTTTCCAATATGGGATTTTTACTTTGCCGTACTTTTCATTATGGTATCACTTGGATTGCTTTACTTTTTTTTTTTACTAGTTCCTTAAAAGCAGCCTTTCTAGCTCTCAGATAGTGAAAAAAAGCAAAGGAATAGCAATATCCAGAAAAAACAGTTGAATACACATAATCATCATGAAACTTCACACTGATATGTTATCTCTGATGCAGTAGAGCAGATGTACTATATTCAGTTTTAATATCTTGGAGACAGCATGGATTCAAAATTGTGCATTCGTCAGTCCCCGTAGGAAACTATTTCATTTTCCATAATTTTCTCTTGTCATCGCTACCCAGGCTGTATTCTCTCTTTTTATTTCACATGTTCCTTTTTGCTATGATTTTTTTTCTATAGATGCTGGAAAGTTTCCAGTGTAACCTTTCTGAAATTCTGGATTCATCTGTAATTTTTCTTCTGATAAAATTATTTGTTTAAAGCTTTTAAAATGCTGTTTTGCTTCAAAATTATTTTATGTACTTGAAGACAAGGAAATCTGGATAAAATTTTATTTTGGGATTCTCCTAGAGAATTACCATTCAGATTTTAAGCTACCCTCATTCATGCTGGGCTTTTTGATTAACTGGTTAATTCCCCTTACTACCCCTCAAGATTTCTATGCTTATTAAGATGAGCTGTCTCAGCACTAACTTTTTGGGAGAACTGATCCTCTGTAGCTTCCCTTATGTTGAGCTTATTTAGAAAAGCACAAGGTATGACCCTAGCAAATGCTTGGAATTTGTTGGACCACTGTGGTCTTGTGTCTCACTACCACCCACCTCTTTTTATTCATGAATAAAACATGCAACTAAACTGTACTACTGTTGACAATACCTGTATAAAATATTATTTTCTCCCCTTTAATAATAAGGACATATTGCCAGAAATGCAAATAAGTTTGGTGCTAGATTTCCTTTTCATTTTAAACTTTCAAAGTGTTCATAGAAGTCAATTATTGTCATTAAAACACATGAATGAAGATGACCTCTAATACTAACAAACAATTCCAAATAGCTTTGACTTTGGAACCCTGAAATTCCAATACTGATGGGTAAAATTCAAGCAGAAATTTCATCATGCAAAACGTGATATTTCAGCACCGGGCTAAACTGTAATTTGAGTTCTAAACTATCCATGTATCAGAACACGTATCAAAACCATGGAAAACACAGGGAAGTATGCAAACAGGCTGCAACAACACAAAAGGACTTGATTCATTGACAATCTCATTAAAGGTTCATACTTGACCTTCTCCATTTTACATACCTACCACCTTGCACAGTGGGTAGCACAACATAGACACTCACTTGTGGAAGTAATGAAAAATTAATCATCCAAAGTCTGTCTCTATAATGTAAAAGCATTAGCTGCTAAAAGTTGGAAGGTGGAAAGATTTTGTGAAAAATGAAGGGTACTAATGATCTTATTTTACCAACTGGGCAGTAAAGAAATATATAATATTATTGGTGGAACAATAAATGAGAATATGAGCATATTAATTTCATAAAACTTATATAAATAGATTAAAAGGCTATATTAGAAAGATTTTCATCTTTCCCATTCTGAATATAGGTGATATTTTCTTTTTCTCTTAATATTTTATCAAATATTTTAGCTCTCCTGTATCTTCTACTGTCTTCCCTGCCATTATCAAATCTGAGTTCCTGTGTATCGGCATTATTTTATTTGCATTTTAATTTAACAAAATGTTTTGTTTAGAAAGCCTCATTGCTCTTATTAGAATGTAAATTGGTTGAGCCACTATGAAAACAGGATAGAGGTTCCTCAAAAAGTTAAATATAGAACTATCACATGATCCAGCAATCCCACTTCCGGGTATATGTCCAAAGAAAATGAAAATATGATATCAAAGAGATATATGCACACTTATGTTTATTGCAGCCTTATTCATAGTAGCCAAGGTATGGAAACAAGTGTCTGTTAATAGATGAATGGCTAAAGATGTGGTGTTTGTGTATATATATATATATATATATATATATATATATATATATATATATATATAATTCAGCCATAAGAAAGAAGGAGACCTTGCCATTTGTGACAACATGGATGATCTTGAGGGCATTGTGCTAAATGAGGTATGTAAGACAGAGAAAGACAAATACTGTCTGATATCACTTATACATGATATACAGCTGAGCTCATAAAACAGAGAGAGAAGTGGTGGTTACCAGGGGCTGGGGGATGAGGGAATTTCAGGAGATGTTGGTCAAAGGGTATAAACTTGCAGTTAGAAGATGATTAAGTTCTAGAGATCTAATACACAGCATTGTAATTATAGTTAACGATGCTGTATTATATGCCTTAAAGTTGATAAGAGACTAGACCTGAAGTGTTCTCACCACAAAAAAATAATTATGTGACTTGATAGAGCTGTTAGCTAACATATTACTAAATATACAAATATATCAAAGCTACACGTTGTACACCTTAAATTTACACAATGTTACATGTCAGTTATACGTGAGTTAAAAAAAGAAAGTAGAAATGGGTATAATTCATAATTTTGACGTGGATTAATGTTGAAATGAAATATTCAGATTTGAGGGGTTAAGTGATTAACTTCCATGTTGAAAAATTTTAATTTATATAGGCACTTTTACTTTGTGGTTAAATTATTTTAGACACCAAAGAATGGATTACAATTTTTGCCTTTGTAATAACTAATAATTTAAAAGATATTACTATCAAATTTTAGCAATGCTTTGATATATTCTGTATCGAAAAATCATGTGTGTGTATATATCTGTGGATATATGTGTATTTCAGAGGAATATTTATGAAGTAATCATTTAAAAATTCTAATCACTGTGACATATTTGAAGAACAGATTTTGAGCCATTGAGTCATCTAGAATATAATCTCCATGATGAATGGAATTTGTGCCTTTTTTTTTTTTTTTTTTTTTTGCTGTACGCGGGCCTCTCACTGCTGTGGCCTCTCCCGTTGCGGAGCACAGGCTCCGGACACACAGGCCCCGCGGCCATGGCTCGCGGGCCCAGCCGCCCCGCGGCACGTGGGATCCTCCGGGATCGGGGCACGAACCCGCGTCCCCTGCATCGGCAGGCGGACTCTCAACCACTGCGCCACCAGGGAGGCCCTGTGCCTTTTTTTTATAACTGCTGTTCACCCAGTCTCTGGAAGGCTTAATACATGTAAGGAACTTCATACATATTTAGTGAATTCATTAAGTTATTAAGCCTGAATATCTTTTTTTTTTTTTTTTTTTTTTTTGTGGTACACGGGCCTCTCACTGTTGTGGCCTCTCCCATTGCGGAGCACAGGCTCCGGACGCGCAGGCTCAGCGGCCATGGCTCACGGGCCCAGCCGCTCCGCGCCATATGGGATCCTCCCAGATCGGGGCACGAACCCGTATCCCCTGCATCGGCAGGCGGACTCTCAACCACTGCGCCACCAGGGAGGCCCCTGAATATCTTTTATTTATTCAAAAATTTAAGTTTGATATTACCTCTTTTTGCATAGTTATGTAGGCAGGGAAGTATAAACAAATTATAATATTTTGATTAATTATCTTAATTATTAAAAATAAAGGGAGAAATGAGCTAAAATTAATTTGTAACACTATTTGCAATTTTTAATTTATCTGTTTTTCTTGGCTTCTAATTACACATAAAATCAATGGTAAATATAATTAGTGGTAGGAACTTGGTTGACCTGAACTTTAAACTCCTTTTTTTCCTATTTGCGCATAGAATTCATTTCACTTGATACCAATTTTGTTTCTCCAACATGTTTTTTTCATGAGCTAAGATTTACTGAATTGAAAATACTAATGCACTCTCTACTTAATATTTTTTTTCCTACACGAATGGGATATATTGGAACAGTAGGGATTTGAACACTATTAAAATATTTTTTTTGTATATTAATCTCAGGAGTCCCAATGATATTGTGGAATTTGGTATCAATTTCATCTTTCAAAATCTGTCAAATTTTGTAACGTACTCTAATTCCTTTACACATTTCAGATTCACTTAGCAATTTGATGTTCCATGGTTAAACATACCCAGGTAACTTAAATAGATCATAGATTTAAATGTAAAAGTAAAACCTATTACATTTCTAAAATAAAAAATAGGAGAAAATCTCTGTGGCCTTGGAAAAGGAGCAAATATTTCTTAGGCTATAAATGCTCATAATAAAAGAAAAAGAAAACTAATAAATTAGAAATCTGCTCTTAGAAAGACATTGTGAAGAAAATTCAAATCCAGTCACAGACTGAGAGAAAATATTTGCAAAACACATTTCTGGAAAGGATTTATTCAGAATATTTAGAGAACTCTTATACTGATAATTGGAAAAAAATAAACAATACAATAGAAAATAGGCAAATACTTGAACAGAAGTAATACAAAAGAGGAGATGCAAATGAACAATAAGCACCTGATAAGATGCTCAATGCCACAAGTCATGAGGAGAATACAAACTAAATTCATTGTGAGATACTTTCACATGTCTACTAAAATAACTAAATATATATATATATATATATATATATATATATATATATATATATATATATATATATATATATATATATATATAAAAAGCAAAACTTAGAGCACCTGTTGGGGGCAGTGATGTGGAACAACTAACAACCAGAACTATTGTACATTGTTGGTGGGAATGCAAAATGTTATAGCCATTTTGGAAATAAAACAGTTTGAAATTTTTTTATAAGATTAAACTTACCTTATGACCAAGCAATCCCATTACTAGGTATTTACAAAAGAGAAACGAGGCTTGCACACAAAAGTTCATGGCAGATTTATTCATAGTAACCAAAAGCTGGTAACAGCTCAAATATCCATCAATAGGTAAAGGGACAAACCAATGGAGCTATATCTATTAAATGGAATATACTCAGTAATAAAGACAATTTAACTACTTTTATATGCAATAACATGGTTGAATCTCACAAACATGATGAGTGCAAGAATCCAAACACAAAAGAGTTTATGCTGAATAATTCCATTCATAAGAAATTCTAGAAAAGATAAGTCTAAGTAATCCATGGTGAGAGAAAGCCAATGATTGGCTCCCTGGGGTTAGAGGTGGAGAGTTTCATGGTATGTACTCAAGGATTTTTTTGAGATGATGGAGTGTTCCATATTTTTTTGTGGTAGTGGTTACACAGGTGCATGAATTTGTCAAAACTTGTTGAGATGTAAATTTTAAATGAATGCATTTTCATTGACATAAAATATACTTCAGTCAAGTTTGTCTAAAATAAATAGCCAGAATGAGCAATTAGTTTTGTTCTCGCTTTGACCATACATGGTATATTTTGACTTTGCTCAAGTCAGATGAAAGCATATCTATATTTTATCTTCAGTGTTTTATAAAGTGAGAGGGATACATTATTTAAGAAAATTCTGGATTCTCGAATAATTACTTGGGATAGCTATATGAAAATATTGCTTTTACTTGAAAGGGGGATCTATAATTTCTATAACCACTATTCAGGTCAAAACATTCTTTTTTTTCCCATTTTTTAGATTTTATTCTATAGTCTGTTAAATCACTTTCAACTTGACAGTTTTTGTTTAATCTATGTAGTTTATTCCCAATGTTCAAAACTGAAGACTGACATCTATAATTTTATTAGGATAATTTGATGTATGATAGTTTTTTTAATGCTGTGTTTAAAAAAAAATTTTTTTTTAAATGCTGTCAGTTTTGAGACCGGGGCTAGAAAAGTAGTCAGTTCTTCTTGAGCATCTGACTAAGTCCATACACCAACCAATTCCCTTATCACACAGCTTTTAGACTCCAAGGCCACTATACACCTACCCTAATTGCCGCAGGCCAGGCACCAGACAAGGAAAAACAGCATCTATGCTCTGGAGACAGGGAAATCATTCAAATGAGCCGATCCACAGGGAGCCTATGAACCCTAGCTAACCCCACTCCCACTGGCACACAGAAGCTGCCCCTCATATCTCCAGCTACCGTTATCCTATTCCTGGGTGCAACTCCCATGTGGCCCTGCTTGACAACCTTTTCTTATTTTTTAAGACAACCTTCTCTTCGTGGCAAGTAACAAAGAGTTCCGCTTTTCATCTATCCAAGTGCCACTGTGTTGTGTCACACCATTAAAAGAACTTTTAAATCTCATAAAACCTATGGAATGTATGTTTCTAGATGAATCTAGAATAACTTAACATTTGACTTTAGCACAGAGTTTTTAAAATACTAAAGTAATGGGATTCTAAATATATACTTAGCAATAACTGAAAAACAACAAGAAAAAGAAAATCTTTTATTTTTTTCAAAAATATTTAACTCAGTGTGATTTATGTTAGATATAGTGTTATACTGTTTACATTAATGTGAGACATTAACTGGCCAAATCTTTTTTTTTTAATATTTATTTATTTATTTGGCTGTGCTGGGTCTTTGCTGCAGCGTGCGGGATCCTTAGTTGCGGCATGCGGGATCTAGTTCCTTGACCAAGGATCGAACTTGGGCCCCCTGCATTGGGAGCACGAAGTCTTAATCACTGGACCACCAGGGAAGTCCCTGGCCAAATCTTTTAATAGTATTCATGTTCTAGTTTATTTCAACATGTTTTCATTCTATACAAATAGCTTAAGTGAAAAAAATAAATACATATTTGTAGCTTATTTTGAAGATTATACTATCTAGTGTGCTCAATAAGTTTTTGAGTCAAATAGTAAACAACATGTTATTTTTTTCATTTATGTTAATATATGGTCCTAAATTCCCATATAGTTCCACAACTGAGACATTTGTGAACTACATATAAATTATTACCTAGATTCTCTTTTTATTTAAGAGGACTGTGGACAAATTGGAAGACTTGCAGTAGAGGTTGTGTAAGATGATGAAAGATTGGGAAATGAAGGGTTGTAGAATCCAGCCAAAAAGCTACCACTTCTGTGGCAAATTCCTCCAGTTACTCAGTCCCCACATAATAGCCGTGATTCTGGAGGGTGTGTTTGGCTGAAAAGTAGATTCAAGATAATGTTAGCAAAATGTGGTGAGCCATTCATGCTTTCATATGCAACTCCTAGCTCCATTTATTTTAACTAAAATCACATCTTTAGCAATCTTTCAAGTCCATTTTGCCTGATCCAAACTTCTAGATATTCTGGGGCTCACATTTGAATTTGAGATGGGTATAAGCCTTACTCTCAAATTTTAGACTTTTCATGAGTTATCATCATCTTCATGGTGGTTAAGACAAGACAAATTCTTGTTGAGCACTGAATATTTGTTGTTGCTTGTTTTGCCAAACACAGTTCCACGTGGTCTCTCATTTAATCTTTACAGCTACCCACAAAACAAATATTTTCATTCCATTTGTCAAGTTCTCAGTAGTAAAAGAAACCTAGAGGCTGAAAAATGGTTTCAAAGTCTAAGACTTCTAAAAGGGCACTCCGTAATCAGTAGACTCAGGTCCTATTGTCGACTCCGAGTCTAAATCTGACGTGTGATTTTGAACAAGTCATTTTGCTTCCATGTTTCTTAGCGTTTTCATTAGTGGCATTGAGGATGTTGGAGTGGAAAGCTCCGAAACTCTTGCTGCTCAAAAATTCTTTGATTTCATGCCAATTATTAATAATTACAGTTGAAATAATTTTTTTAAATCTCTCATAATGTTTCTTTTTCTTTTATTCAGTGGAGGCAAATCTCCACTCTCCCTGGAAGAAAATTCCTAAAGTCCCATGGATTTCTCTCTCCTTTCTCTCTTTGTTAACCGATAGCTCTGTGGTAACTTTTAGTTGTAATATAATCAAAGTTTAGTAGTTAGAATGTCTAGTTCTATTTAACATTAAAAACACTTGACTTAACATAAAATATGATATTCTTCCCCAGCCTGCTAATATTATTGTAACAAGAAATATTCATGAATAGCTTAGAGCCTCATTTGTACTTAGTATCAATTAAATACTAGCTATTATATTACACATAGACATTTCAAAAAGTTGTGCAGAACACGTTACATATGTTTTGCTGTCTGGCACCAAGGTTCAGGCCAAAATAAAATTTTTGTGTGTTGCTCATAACTTATTTTATTGAGTTTGAAGAATATTTAGAATTCCATGAATAGAATGGAAAATAACTAAGAGAAAAATAAGTTGAAGGTGTATAACTTAATTTGAGTAGTTACAAGGCCCGATTTTCAAAGATACTGCTCTCTGTTTAGTGTTTGCATAACTTTTGCACGGACATCTTTAAGAGGATGCTTTATTTCTTTATCATTCAGGTCACAATTCTACATCTGTGGATTAAGAAAAAAAGGCCAAAAATAGATTATTAAACTTGAATCAGAGAAGAGTGGCGTATTTTCATTAGTGGTATAGAAATAAACATTATTTGAATAGGGAGGATGTTTTCATGCTTTTTGATGGATATCTGGTCTTCTGGCCTCCCAGTCAGCTCTTCATCACTACTTCCCTGTTTTGCCTATCCATAGCCAGAATTAACAGTCATCTTTAACTCCTTCTATCCCTGCTCCCTCATCATGTCTCACAGATTTAATTATTTGAGACTTGCCTCTCATATCTGTGCTTCCAACCTGTCCCCACAGCCATCGCCATATGAGACCCTGATTACCTTATACCTCCTTAACCCTTCACTGCAAAAACATTCTCAGGCCATAGCAAAGGTATTCTTTCTGATTAAATTATTCAAGTAGATTCATTTTAACTACAGTTTTAAAAATCTGTGACGTTATAGCCATTCAGCATACAACATTTCAAGGTGAAAGAAATTCCATCCTGTGTGAATGTACTAAGGAAAATGATCAGAGTCTGATGGATCCCAGTTGGAGTGATTTTGGTAAACTGTTCCTCCTATTGAATCTTATAAAATTAGTGTCAGCCATTTAGAATTGCTTAATGTGGATCAACAGGAAAATGGCCTATTTTAACATTCCAATATTTTCCTTTGATGCATTTCACATACTGTATAGATAACTGATGATTATAAGTAGACCACTGGCCTTCTTAACCTACAGTACATTTAAAGGAGTAAATTAGATTCATAAGTAATACATATGACTAAATGATATGCAAATACTAAATTTGATTCTTCTTAAATATCAGACAAGCAAAATTAAAAATTTGTTTAGAATAGTCATTGAAAAAATGCAAATCAAAAATAGATTTGCTTCATATACTAGAAATATTTACAACTTGTTCTCATGAATTATACATATAGATAACTAATCATAGCCATTATATTTTACAAATCTCCTTAAGTAGCATCATCATGACTGATAGAATAGCAGAGTGTTGAATTGGGATTCAGTGAACCCTCTCCTGTTGCACTTACATTGTTTTAAATATCCTCTAATTCTTTAAGTTTTATAGTTAGGGAAAAGGTAGCTATATGGGATACATTTCTTTGTTATAGACACATGTATTACCGGTGTCAATATTAATATGTTAATAACAATGAAATTTAATTGGAGAGATGGAATCTTCATTCTATATGATACGACTCAATTACGGGTGAGTTAAAAATATAGTAAAAATAGTTATCTTAGTTTTTTCTTAACAAAAGAAAGGAGGATATTGCCAAATTATTTTATATTTTGATTATGAGGACAGAACCAGATATATTCATTAGTATGGGCTTTTCCAAACATTTTGTGGTAAACATACGAAAAACTACACTTATTCTCCACATTTCCCTGTATCCATGGTTTTGAAAAATGAGTTTGTATCTTCTGCCATCAGGAGAGGGAGACTCTATGTTCCCCCTTTGGATCTGAGTGTATTTCTGTTTTTCTTTGGTCCATAGCATTCATAGAGCCAAGTCATGCCTTAAGAGGCCTTGCTCTCTCCTAGACTTCTGCTTATATCATGAGGATAAACTCACACAGGCTTTCTAAACTAGGAGAAACTTGTGGGAAAAAGCCATGTCATTGCCGATCAAGACAATCTTACACATATTGAGTCTTCTGGACACCAGAAAAACCATCAAGCCACACTGGGACAAGATCACCTAATAGCCTAGTTGACCTGTGGATTTACAGAAATAATAGATGGTTGTTGTTTTAAGTCCTTAAGTATTGGGCTTATTACATAATATATTATGATATTAGATAATAGGTATGTTTAAAATTAAAAACTATGTTATTCATTCTAGAAACACAAATATTCTAAGAATACAAATATTCGTTATCTTTAATTTTTTTAAAAAATTAACCACTATAACAACTAATGTTTTTTTTTTTTTTTTTTCTGGTACGCGGGCCTCTCACTGCTGTGGCCTCTCCTGTTGCAGAGCACAGGCTCCGGACGCGCAGGCTCAGCAGCCATGGCTCACGGGCCCAGCCGCTCCGTGGCATGTGGGATCTTCCCAGACCGGGGCACGAACCCGTGTCCCCTGCATCGGCAGGCGGACGCTCAAACACTGCGCCACCAGGGAAGCCCTAAATTAAAAACTATGTTATTCATTCTAGAAACACAAATATTCTAAGAATACAAATATTTGTTATCTTTAATTTTTTTAAAAAATTAACCACTATAACAACTAATGTTATAACTACCAACATTTGGGAAGAGAGGGAGTGTAAGTAATACAAGCCTTGCGTTTCATAGGGGGCAACTAATAAATAAGGCCTCAAAATAATAAATCAAGTCATAGTAACATGCACATATTTCCTACAGTAAGGAATTTAGTGCTGGAACAAGGGAAAAAGAAAACCCCGGAAACTGCCAGACAAAAATATTTACTCGAACAATGTAAAAGAGAAAGAGGGAGGAAGAAATTTTTCATTGTCTGAGTCCTTATGTAGAATTTAATGATTTTATAAGATCATGTGACTATGGTACTAAACTGTTAACCTAGATCATTAATGCCACAAAATGCTCTATAAACATTAACTTTATAACTTTATTTACTTTATAATGATATAATAAGGTATGTGTATTATTATATGTGAAAAACCAGTTTAAAAGAGTATTCAAGTTTCATAATGATGTACATGAATTAAAATTATAGGCAATTCTATAACATGAATAATTAAAGTTAAGATCATAAAAATTACCATGAATTATTAATAGTACTCACCAAATTCTTATTTAATGAATTATCCTGCTTAAAACAAAAACATGAAATAGAAAGATAAAAAGATATATAATTTGATACAAAGTTTTTTCCCAGATTTGAGTTATAATTGACAAATAATATTGCAATATATTTAAAGCATACAGTATGATTCGATATGTGTATATATTGTGAAATGATTCCCTCCTTGATTAAATTTATTCTTAAATATTTTTTATGTTATTATAAATGTTATTTTCTTAATTTCTCTTTAATAGTGAGTTGTTAATGTATAGAGACACAACTGATTTTTATATATTGATTTTATACCCTGCCACTTTACCAAATTCATTAATTAGTTCTCTCAGTTTTTTGGTGGAGTCTAGGTTTTTCTATATATAATATCAATCATATGACAATATTCTGATTTGGATGCCTTCTATTTTGTTTTCTTGTCTGATTGCTCTGGGTATGGGGGCTTCCAATTCTATGCTGAATTAATGGGGTGAGAGTGGGCATCCTTGTCTTCTTCCTCATGTTAGGGGATGAGCTTTCAGCTCTTCACCTTTGTATGTGACTTTAGCTGTGGGCTGGTCATATATGGTTTTTACTATGTTGTGAGACATTCTATCTACACCTATTTGTTGATTTTTTTACTATGAAAGGATGTTGAGTTTTGTCAAATGCTTCTTCCTCATCCATTGAGATGATATTATTTTAATCCTTCATTTTGTTAATGTGGCATATCACATTTATTGGTTTGCCTATGTTGAACCATTCTGTATCTCAGATATAAACCCCACTTGATTGTGGTGTATGATTCTTTAATGTACAGTTGAATTCAGTCTGCTAATACTTTGGTGAGAATTTTTGCATCTATGTTCATTTGGGATGTTGGCCCATAACTTTCTTTTCCTGTAGTATCCTTGTCTGGCTTTGGTATCTGGGCAACTCTGGCCTCATAAAATGAGTTTGAAAGTATTTCCTCCTTTCCAAGGGTTTAAGAAGGACTGGTATTAATTCTTCTTTCAATGTTTGATAGAACTTACCAGTGAAGCCATCAAGTCCTGTACATTTTTGTGTTGTAAGATTTTGATTACTGATTCCACATCCTTACTGTAATTGGAATTAGTTAAGATTTTCTATTTCTTCATGATTCAGGCTTTATAGGTTGTATGTTTCTAAGAATTTATCTATTTATTCTGTTTTATCTGTCGTCTCCTAGAGTTAGGTGATTTAGGACCAGTCCTTCAGGTGGAGCTGTAGAAATTGGGGCACTAGATATGTGGACAAACACCTCTCAGAGAGCTGCTGGTGACTTGGTTTAAATGCTGGGGCAAGCCCAGGGGGAGGTACAGGAAGTTCCAACATGCCAATTCAGGCTCCCAGAAGACTGAGAATTATGTGACCCTTCACTTCCCCAGTGCAGTCTGATTAGAAGGCTGACCCTCAGGCAGCAGCTGGGCAAGTATGCAGTCAAAAGCCTTCCAAAAAGATACTGGGAGATGGGCATTTTTGCCTGTTCCTTCTGTGCTGAGCCCAGCATTGAGGGGATAACTGTGGAGAGCACTCATGTGCTTGTTTAAAAACTCCTTCTTTGTTTACTGTGGTTCCCAGGACTCATGAATAAGACTCCATTGGCTCTCAGAGCTGGGTGATTTGGGATCTGGGCCCTCAGGTGGCAGCCTCAAAAGTTGGGGCGCTAGATTTATGGTGAAGTAGAAACTTGGATTTATCGTTGGCGCGAGCCAAGGGGAGAAGTTAGGGGGGTTCTTTCAGTTAGCTCCCAGAGGCGGGTTGAGTAGAAGCCCAGCCTTGGGATGTCAGCTGAGAAAATACACAGTCAAATCCATTCCAAGGAGAAACTGGGCACGGGGAGTTTCACCTGCTTCCTCTGTGCCGGGCCCTGGGAGAGAGCCACAGGAGGTGTTCACGTGCCCGTTTAAAAACTGCATCATTGCTTACTGTGGTCCTGAGGGACTCCTGAATGCCAAACCCGGTCGGCGGCTCTCCAAGCTGGGAGATTTGGGAGCCAGTCCAGGTTGCAGCCATAAAAGTCGGGGCACTGGATTTGTGGTCCAAACTCTTTACCCCTCAGGGAGAAACTGGGGGTAGGAGGTTCCCTCCTGATTTTGAAGCGCTGTCCTGGGTCAGGGGGTATTTATGGTAGAAGTGTGTCTCAGCCTTTCCTACCTGTTTCGAGGTGAGTATTTTCTCATTCTCCTGATATGTAGGAATCATTCTATTCGGTTGCCCAAAATGTTCGTTTGGGTTTTTCCATAAGATGTTACCTGAATTTCTCTCAAAAGGAATTGATCCATGTGTAGCTCTATATTCGGTCCATCTGTGGACAAAGGGAATGTCAGGAACCACTTATTCTGCCATCTTGCTTGGATGTAAAGTTTTAAATAACCCAAGTATACATTTTTTTGTAACTATTGATAACTTGAGAAGCCTTTTTCCATAGCCCTGAATTTGTAGTTCATTCTACCCTATGTTTTCAAAACTCTTTTAGTGTAACATAGTGTAATTATAGCAACATGAGGTAAAAATTCTGAAGATAACATGGTCATGATTTCCACAATGTATTCTAAGTGCAAGAGGCGTTGCCATAAGTAGAAAAAGAGTATCACGATCTGGTGATTAATGTCTGTGACATTATGCTGTTTTATCAGTAAGATTGCTGATTTCTCTCATCCGTTGAAAATATCTGTTTCTGAATCCCCAGCAGTATCACAAAATGTGTGATACTTATATCATTCACAATACTAGATACACATTTAGAATGTAATCCAAGAAGAATTAACATGTCAATTTGACTTTTATAGAAAGATGTTTTAACTCTTGATATCATTCATGAATTCAGTTCAATTTAATATTCTCTTTCTATTTATTTCTTTATAGCAGATACTTTTTAGTATCTGACCTACTACTACATGTCCATTTTCCAGTAGAATGAATGTTAAATGAAGACAGGGACTTTTTATCTTTTATTCCTTGTCTCCTCTCTAATATGTAGACAGATGACTTGCAACTACAATAAATTACTGTTGAAAGAATGCATGAAAGCTATTTAGTTCAATTCAGTGAAAGCTAGACCTTCTTACAGATGCTAAATGAGTAAGACATTGCATCTACTGTCAAGGATTTAAAAAAGCAAATGTTGTGGGAAGTGTTTAATAAGAGTTAAACTGTGTCTGTGCTACAGGGAAGTCTGCTCAATGTTATGTGTCACCTTGGATGGGAGGGGAGTCTGGGGTAGAACGGATACATGTATAGGTATGGCTGAGTTGCTTTGCTGTGCACCTGAAACTATCACAACATCGTTAATTGGATATACTCCAATATAAAATAAAAATTTTTAAAAAGTTTTTAAAAACTGTGTTTGTGCTAAATAGAAGGAATATATAAACAGCACTCAAGACCAAAATAATCCTAAAATAAAGATGTGTTTTTTGGAGACAGCATGGCATGCTAAAAAAAAATCGTAATTTTGAACATATAGTAAAGATATTTAATAGCGTTAATACTAGAAAGAACGATTGAGGCCAAATTAACTCAAAATGTGAATATTTTCCTGAGATTTTTGACATTTTTTCATGAGAGAAGAAATGCTATTGGAGCACTCTGAATAGTAGTATAACTTGGTCAAATCTGTGTTTTAGAAAATGAATTCTGTTGGCAGTACAATACATGGATTTGAAGCTGAGGACGTTACCACTAGGGATGCCAGCCTGGAGATGATTGCTGTAGTTTAGGTGAGAGATAATGAAACCTGGAATTAGAGTAGAGACAGGAGGAATGGAGATAAAGAAGCAATTTGGAAGTGATATCAACAAGAGATTATAGACCGATTTGATATATTTGGTAAGAGAGAAGGAAGATTGAAAAACACCTCCACAGTCCTAGACAGTGGTGTTCCTGGTAAAGCTGTAAACTTAGATCACAAACCCAGGGAAAGCAAATCTAAGAATGCTGAAATTATTCTTTCTATACATGTATATGGAGAGAAAGTTTCCCTCTTTCCAAAATCTTAAATAAAAACCCTTACTTTTTCAATCAAAACCTTCTAACATTTTAATTGATTAAATCACACATATAATCACTGATCACTTCCTGATCAAGAACTGCATGCAAGTAACAGTGCTAAATTCTGGGGGTAAAAAGATGAGGAGGCAAAGAAAAATCACACTTCCAAGAGGAGTTCATGGCCTCTTCCAAGAACTAAGGGAGGAGATTTATCTTTATGACGGGGTATACCGACTATGGTGGTCAAGTGAGTGTTGTGCATTCTTGCTTCTACCCAACAAACTAACGACTTAATACCTAAGACCTAGTGTCTTCTTTATCCCTTCTCTAATTACTCTGTCTCACAGTAGTTTCTCTCAGGTCTCAACATAAGCATTATTATCTATATCATTCTGTTAGAGTTTTTAAATTGAAATGGTTTTTGAGGGGGCTTCCCTGGCGGCACAGTGATTGGGAATCCACCTGCCAATGCAGGGGACACGGGTTCGAGCTCTGGTCCCAGAAGATCCCACATGCTGCGGAGCAACTAAGCCTGTGCGCCACAACTACTGAGCCTGCACTCTAGAGCACAAAAGTAGTACCTGATACAGTGAAGGGAAATACATATTTACTGAATGATGCAATCCATTTCTCATATGTTTTTGCAAAAGTCATTATTTCATTTATATGTCTTAAGAAATGAGATTCTTTGTTTTATTAATCACAAAATTCAAAGTGTAATGTTCAGTGCTGCTTATTTTAGCTCCTTCTTTTTACTGAGGTTTTCAGTCCAAATTTGTAGTGAGAGTTGACAATAGAGTGAGAAAGTGAAGCAAGAGGATTCTCTAGGAATGGTATGCAATTTGCTTTTCTTACTTCTGTTATGTAGTGTAAATACTCTCCAAAATACAACCTGATGATACTCTTAACAATTTGTAAAAGAAGAAACTAGGATGATGGTAGACTTCATGTGTTGTTGCTATAGTTAAACTTTTCCAAATAACTGAATTTGGTTACAGTTTTCTTTTTCTTAAAAGTACCTGCTGAGTAAAACCTTTGCAAATGCTTCTAACATTCTGTCTCTCTGTTTTGTAAGTACTATCCAAAGACTATCAAATAGTTTTAGCCGTTTTAATTAAATGAATAAATTTTGTAATTTTTAATATCAGTATTGACATTTATTATTGACCACTCGATCAAAGTTGGAGGGATGGAAATTTTAACTTGCCAAATAGTTATGGCTAATTTTACTATGGCTTTAATCTTGAATAAATTAAACTCTCTAATGAAGAAAAATTTAGGAGACATTTTGTTCATTTCTGTCTTCAAAAAGTTTATTTCTACAATTGCTCCTTTGAGAGTTCACTGCAGTTTTTAAGTGTAAATGGACTAGGGTTAAAAACTACTGCATTTTCTCTTTTTTCTATATTGTTTTCTTCAAAATATAGATGCTATTCAATTCTACTTGATTTTCTTAGTGTGTTACTAGTTTATGTGTGGAAATATATCAGTTTTGAAGAAACTGAAGTTTAGCATCTGATTAAATTGCGGTTTGGTAATTGCATATATTTGAAATGTTCACAGAGGGAAGAAACTTAAGTATTATAAAAACTGAGAATCAGGTACTTTGGCACTGAGAGAGAATCATCCTAAGGACATCAGTTAAGTATCTGATAAGCTGTAAAACACCTTGTTAACAAGGGGGCAGAGGTAGTCATAGGTGTGAAAGCAGCTCTAAGGAGCCTCGAAAATGAGCAGACCTACACGTAGTTATTCATATGTATGCATTTATTCCAGGTGAGTTTAGGCTCCAGATTTTATTTTAAAGCTTTGAAATATTTGAAAATCATTTTTATTTTGCCTTTTACTTTATTTTAAGATCAGTTTTGGTATATTTAGATATGAAGTTAATTTTCAGAAAGAGAATTTCTATTTATATTACTGGCGCACAAGAAAAATAGAATTGAGTTAGTTTCCAGGAAATAGCTCCCATGTTGTCAACACATAAAACATAGCTTTATTTGACATGCCAATTTACTCGCAAAAATTTTGAGACTAAGAAAGGAAATCCAAGTGCATTTTGTCATAAATATACTGAAAGTGATGATAACATGTTTTTAGAGGAAAGTGTTATTTTCCTTATGTAAATCAAGGAGAAAAATATAATTAGTTGAAACTAAATTCTTATATATGTATGCAAAGTTCCTAAAGAAAATTTTAAAACAAGTATCATGAGCAATTGTTACAAAGGTAACATTTTAATGAATTCTAATATTTTCATCATACAGTAAAATAAAATGGTATCTGAATATAAATATAGGTAATCAAAATAAGTGAATATGTAGGTGTACTTGTAGCAATACCTCATTGCTTTTGACTGTGCATTATGTTTGTAACACATTTCAATTTACGATGATAGAGCGACTTCATTAGTCCTGTGAACCACAACTTGATATTTGTGTAAAGATTGCTAGTAGCATGTGAATGTTACATAAGTGTTGAGATACTTCATATTAGGAAATCCTAAGATCTATTTGACTATCTAGGAACTTTTGTCATACACTGCCTTCCAGCTCAAATCAGGAATTTTATTTTTATTTATTTAATTAGTTGTTTATGATTTGTTCATTTATTTTTATTCTTTTCTTTTGATGGGTATTGTTTGTATAAAGCTCAAAATTTGAAAGGTACAGTAAGTTATTGATTGTTGCCAAAACTTGGCCTCTGTTCACCAGTGCTGAATAGAAATGCAGAGACAGAATTTTGGGTGAAGTAGAAAAGAGTAACTTTTATTGCTTTGCCAGGCAAAGGGGGCCACAACAGGCTAATGCCCTCAAGACTGTGTGACCCACCCTGAAGGGGGTAGTGAGGAGTTTTCTAGTGTTCAAGGAGCAGGGCGTGGTCAGCTCGTGGACAATTCTTGGATTGGTTGGCATCAAGGTGAAGCTTCAAGCATCATCAGCCTTCTGGATTCAACCAGTCTAGGGTCTGTGCTTGTGGTCAGCAGTTTTCATCTGGAGGGGGTCTGCTTCCTATAAAAACAACTTAGGAATGTGTGTCGGGCCTTTATCTGTATCGTTTGGGGAACTGGGATGCTGCTGTGTGGTGGATTTAGAGTCTAGATTGTTACCAGTTTCCCAGCCCAACAGCTGTTCTTTGTTTCTACATCTTCACATTTCCCATCATTAACTCCTGAGTCAGCATTTTACTTCAAAAGACACACAGGGGCTTGCACACAGTTTCATCATGAAAAGAAGACTCTTTCCATTTTTCTGTTAGATTTGTCATTTCCACCATTACTTTCTACTTTCCAGCTTTATTAGTTTATTATTATTATTATTATCATTATTATTATGTAATTTATGTACTTAAATGACATACGTTTTACTCCAGCTAGTAAAAATTTGGAAATCAGCACACTTAAAATATCTCACACATCACTTTATACTTCTTCCTTGTTTGTTCTTATAAAAGTCACATTATGTAAGCATAACACCTCCTTTACTTTTAGTGAAACAGATTTAATGTCCCTTGGCTGTTCATTTGCCATTTTTCTCTTGGTGGATGATATATGTTCCCTGAGAATTTCTTCAAAATGAACTTACAGTTCAAATGAACTTACTAGGAACTCTGGTTTCTCGTAAGTTAAAAAAATAATAGCTCCCTTGTCCCTGTTTCATTCATGTTTGAATAGTGGTTTGGCTAGCTCTAAATTTATTAGGTCACACTTTCTTTCCTTGAAGATTGTATAGGTGGTTTTTCATGATCATTGTAACATTGAGTATTGCTGTGGAGAAGTTGAAGGTCAGCCTATTTTTTCACCTTATAGATGAATTAAATCTATTTTCCTGGCTGCCCAAAGCATTCATATCTATATAAAATTTGAAATTCAGTTAACTTAAAGGGTTTATTTTACAGTGGATACTTTTAGGTCAGCTTCTCCTAGGATATAGTGTTCTCTTTAAAGAAGTAAATTCAAGTCTTCTTTGACATCTGAAAAGTTGGGTTTTTTTAAACTGAATATCTAATTTTTTTTTTCATTTCACTATTTTATTTGGACACATTGGGAGATGCTAGTTGAGTGTATTAGATCTTGTTTGAAAAACTACTGCGTATTTGAAGTTTCTCTATTTTGCTCTGTGTTTTGTTTATTCATACTTTATTTTGCTCAGTTTTTAAAGTCTTGTCCTCTGTTTTTTCTTATTGTGATTTTAGCAATATCTTACATTTTTGCTGCTTCCAATTTAGTGTTTATTTTTATGAGACTTTTAAAATTTAATTTCTTTTCTGAGTTTTAACAACTCTTGTTTCATTTCCTTCTCACCGTTTCATCACCATGAAGAAATGTTTAATGCTCTTGTATTATTAACATGATTGCTTCAGTAGTTTTATAATCAATTGTGATATTTTTGTGATGATTTGTATCTGATCTACAGCAATACTTTTGTGGTATTTTTCCTTTGGTTAGTTTTCATTCCTTTCTTCATTCTTTGTCCTATTCATTATATTTACTTTTTATCGGTCTATTATTGTTTCTATTGAATTACTTCTCTTCTTTGAACCAGATTATTCTTCATGGGGGTTGGGGGGCGGAATTCAGGTTCATGTTCCCAGGTTACTAGAATTTCCCTTTTAGGATTATTTGGGTGTGAATGAGGTCTCCCCAGCCAGTCAAGAGTAGCATCACAGGGCTCTCAAACCAGACTAGCTCTCCCCGCTCTGCTGTCCAGACACATAAACAGCCCGTGTGGCTTTTTCACTCCTGCGTATCAAGCTACCAACCCAGCAAAGTCTCATGGCTGGGTATTTGCACTTTATTTCCACAGCTGAAGAGAAACATGGTTGCTTTCCACTTCAGGGTGTACTACTTACTTGACAAGTGTGCTTTTGTAAGCTTTTTCAAGATCTGTGTCCATGGATGTGATAATCTACATTTTCCTGCACTTATTTGACCTTCAAAAAGTTTTGGAAACAACCTCTCCTCCTATTTTGGGATTCAGAGTTTTAGATATCTGTTGATTTCTTCAAAGTTGATATTTTATTTTTGTTTCTCATTTTTCTGTTTTCTTTTGGGTGATTTCCAAGAGAAGAAGAAAACAAATACAATTTTTAAATGGATGTGTACACACTGCTATATTTAAAGTAAAATGCCTTTCCATGAAAAAATAAGGAAAGAGAAGAAATTAGCAGAAATACAATACATAATGTAATTAGGAATATCAACAACAACAATAAATAAATAAATAAATAAATAAATAAATAAAATGGATGTTTCTCCAGCTTTTAGGAGCAAGAAAGTAAGTTTTATTGGTCACTGTAGTCTTTGTCTGAATTTCATCAGACACATGAACTGATATCAAAATTAGACATTTGTAAATCTAGAATTGGCCTATATTTTATATGCGTATTTCATCACTATGAAGCTCTGTTGTATCTTCTCTTAATTTCTCCTAGTCTAAGTCACTTTAGGTAATATATCTTTGTTAATCATTTTCTTATTTTCTGTATACTCTGTTTCCACTTTTTCCGCTATAGATTTCTATACTTAGCATACTGCCTCTAATTTCTCTAGTTTACATTTTTCTTTCTGTGTGTTTATCTAGTTGTTACATAACTTTCTTCAGGACAGAGTCTAATTCTTCCAACTCTTATAATTGACAGACTGGCAAAAAATAGTTCAGAAAAATAGAATCAAACTTTGTTATTTCTTTAATTTATAGCTGAACACACATGTCGACTGAAGAAAAACTCACAACCTAAAAGTTGCAAATTAAGCTGTACTCTGGGATCTTACTGAGGATTCTAGCACAGGCGACAGCCTCTCAGATATCCCTGAGGAGCTTCTCTGAAGAGTTAAGGGAGGAGCCAGGATATATAGGAGTTCCTGCTGTGATTTTTGATTCCTTGCTGTAATCAAACATCACAAGATTACTGCTAATGACAAAGAACAGACAACTCAAGTTAGTGATTTCAGTGCTTTTCTGTGTATGGGAAGATGCAAAGATCTCGGTTCACTCAGATTATTCCTTAGATTTGCATCTTAACTATCTAGGGCCAGTATCCAAAGCACAGAATGCTTCCTGTTTTTCTCCATTCTGAATTCCCATCAGGGCACACTGTCCCGGGCAGCTGCAGTAGCTGATGGTTTGATCCTTTTAGAACTGGAAGGTCGGCAGCATTCTTCATTTACTGGAAGGGCAGGGAACATTCCCTGTCCACACACCTGCACCACATATACACACAACTCATAGTTTCTCCAAGTAACAGTAGCCTCCTATTTATTTCCTCCCACCTAGATTCCACTGGGTTCATACATTTTCCACTAATCCCTTTCCTTCCCCCATTTAATCCAACTGTGTTGTGGATCAATGTCAAATCTAGGTGTTTTCCCTGCAAAAATAGTATGGGAGTCCAATATAAAGATATAGATGAATTTTTTAAATTTATGTTACTCGCTACAGGATTTTCCTTCTTACTGTAGCCCAAATGATTCTTTTTATTACAAAATAAACATTTCAGACATTCTTTAAATTTACAGATTTGGAATTCTCTTTTTTTTTTGTTGTTGTTGTTAGTTTTGCCTCTTGACAAAATAATGATTCTTGAGAAAAAAATGAATTGATAAATGTATTATGAGTTCATCAGTGAATCCCAGCTGTGTTATTGTTTTTACATTATGCTTAAAAAAAATGAAAGTTAAGCCCCAGATTCCTTTAATAGTTCTATTATCTTGGGTATCACTTTATGGTTTTTCAGATAGCTATATAGTGACATCTGAGAAAAAAATTTCTTTTTCAAAATACATAATGTTTGAAAATGGTTTTGATACTAGTTTCAGTGTCCTGGAATTTCACAAAAGGAATCGGACAAAGCAGGGTACAAGACTTTAAGATTTCTAACTTTGAAGAATGTCTCCAGTTTTCTTTTAGGAAGGATATAAAGAACCATTGTAGTGCAACTTCTGAGCCACATATGCTCAAGATATGGTTACATATTTCTAAGATATCAGTAGACTAAAAAGAATGGTGACCAGAGTGAAATGCAGGAATGTTGAAAAATCTATTTGGAAAGGGTAACCTGACTAAATATTGTTTCTGAACCAAAAGAGAAAAAAATCACAATCAAAGAATAAAATAATAGGGCAAAAACTTTTGGAAAAAAATGAGCAGGTATGAAGTAAATGAAAAGAAATCAAACTTGAAGATTAAACAAATAGATTCCATTCTTTTTATGAAACATATTGCAGCAAATTGTTCAGGCAATTTAATGTCATTGGCATATTAATGGAGTGACTGTGAATACAATTTTATCTTATGGAATTACCAAAATTAGTCTTGAACATATGAACTTTTAGTGGTTAGAATTTAATTCCAAAATCATAAACAACTAAGTAGTTAACTTTCATGTTTGAATGAGAAATGCTTGTATTTTCTCAGTTAAAACATTGGGCTAACATTATGAGTGTGTTAGCAAGAGTAGGCTCTTGTGATGAAACAAAGAGAGTCAAAGTGTATAATGATTCCCATACAATGATTTTTTTTTTTTTTTTTTTTTTTGCTCGTATACCAGTTCAGGTCAGGGTCCTATAGGTCAGATTTTGATATTGTAAGAACATTAGTTGTCACCCTGCTGAGCCTGGAGAGGATAGGAATTGTGAAGTGTATCTTTCAGGATAATTGTCACTCAGAAGATGTAAAACACAATTAATCCTTTCTATAAAAAGAAACAGAATAGTCACACTTGACTCCATGCAGATTGAAGTCCTGTCATAAAGCAGATGCTTGAGTTATCTTGGAAACAGGATATAAAAGGGCATGTTAAGCCCAGTGATTCCATGAGAGAAAAGAGTCGTTAAATTTCTAACGATTCAGGCCTGTAATGAATGTATAATCTATATATTTTTTTATTTTAAAGTTTAGGTTCTTTAAATGGAATATTTGGACACCTTTTTTTGAGTTGTGAAATTTTAACAAGATGTTTTCAAAAGATGAGACATTTCTCTCCATTAATCCTTGCTTCTACTGAATTGAAGCTTACAAAAGTCAGAGGCAGATGGAGCCTTCATGCCCCTCTTTTTGCTGTCATACCTATGGAACAGCAGGGTCCTCCAAACGAAAGGGCAGGAGTGATATTCCCTATAATGAATAGTGCTATTTTGTTACTTGACCTTCTAGACAGCCTGAAAATTTCAAGTCAGAGATGAGTGTGGAAAAGCAAATTGATGAGGGGGAACACTGTAATCTTAGGTGATACCTCTTTAAAAGGTAACCAAAACCATTTCTTTGCTCCCTGGAAAACGGTAAACTGTTCAAAGAACTTTAAAAAAAATCTGGTGGAGCTTGAGGGAAGTGAATATTCTGAATGGCCTTTTTAGACCATGAGTTATATTAAGAATATTGAGGCCACCTTTCTTAATAAATGGTTATTCAAAATCCTGAATATACCCAAAATTAGAAATGAGAGTAATATAAGACTGTATGTAAACAAAAGCTTGGAGGACATTCACAAAGAAAGAAAAAAATCATGAAGGGCAAAACAATAACATGTAAGCCAGGACCTAAGCTGGATCTTAGTGGAATTTGGACTGGGGTCGAAGGGCACATTATCAGATATAAATCTGAGAAAAACACAAACTTGTAAAAGAAAAATGCAAAGAAACTGAAAGCATCTTTTCTGAAGTTTTGTGAAAAGGTAGGATCAGAATAAAAAGTTCCTTAAAATGTACTAGTTTACATTTTTGTTTTGTTTTATTTTCATAATATCTACTGACCTAAATCCCTTAAATCTTACGTGTGTGGGTTTGGGTGTATATATATATATATGGAAACATGAAAAAATGGAGATATTTCTAACATGGAAAAAGACAATCATTATGCATAACTTTCTGAAGATTTTAGAAAATTACTCCAAAATTATCATATTTATATTAATATGTATCATAAAAGTGAAAACACCAAAGCACATGTTTTATAGAATAACAACATTTTTATCTGGATACAAAGAATTGTATTAATGTAGTCCCTTTTCTTTTCAGTGAATATTTCTGTAATTCAAATTAGCTCATGGATGACTGGGGAAAAAAAGAATGACATTGTTAAAAGATGGAAGCCATGTGAGTCCCTATGGTGTTTTCCCAGCACCCTTATGTTTTCTACTCCCAAGTGAAGCAACTAAAGATACCAAACACACCAGCCAGCCTCAGCAAGCCCTGTTAAAACTCAATGCCAGTTCCATCCCATGGTCTTCTTTTTGTCTTAGTTTGGCCACATGTCCTGTCCACGTAGTGCTGATTGCACTGTTCTCCCTGATAATTTGCACATTTTATCCTTGTTTTCATAAATTGGTAACCCCACCTTTTCCTTATACACTGTGTAAACAAGCTACATCCACCCTTTTTTTTTAAATTGTAGTTGATTTACAATGTTGTATTACTTTCAGGTGTACAGCATAGTGATTAATTCTTTTTTTGAAGATTATATTCCAGTATAAGTTATTACAAGATATTGGGTATAATTCCCTGTGCTATATAGTAAATCTTTGTTGCTTATCTGTTTTATGTGTAGTAGTTTGTATCTGTTAATCCCATACCCCTAATTTGTCCCACTACCCCTCTATTTCCCCTTTGGTAACTATAAGTTTGTTTTCTATGTCTGTGTGTCTGTTTCTATTTTGTATATACATTCATTTGTAGTATTTTTTCAGATTACACATATGAGTGATATAGTAATTGTCTTTCTCTGTCTTATTTCACTAAGCATACTATTCTCTAGGTCCATCCATGTTGCTACAAGTGGCAATATTTCATTTTTTTTAATGGCTGAGTAATATTCCAGTGTGTGCGCGTGCATGTGTGTGTGTGTGTGTGTGTATACATACATATATACCATATCTTCTTAATCCATTTGTCTGTTGATTGGCACTTGGGTTCCTTCCATGTGTTGGCTATTAAAAATAGTACTGCTATGAACATTGGGGTGCACGTATCTTTTTGAATTAGTGTTTTTATTTTTTCTGGATATATACCCAGGAGTGGAACTGCTGGATCATATAGCAGTTCTATTTTTATTTTTTTAAGGAAACTCCATACTGTTTTCCATAGTGACTGCACCAATTTACATTCCCACCAACAGTGTATAAGGTGTGTCTTTTCTTCACATCCTCGCCAACATTTGTTATTTGTAGACTTTTGGATGATAGCCATTCTGACAGGTGTGAGGTAATACTTCATTGTGGTTTTGATTTGCATTTCTCTAATAATTAGTGATGTTGAGCATCTTTTCACGTGCCTGTTAGCCATCTGTATGGCTTCTTTAGAAAAATGTCTATTCATGTCTTCTGCTGATTTTTTGATTCAACTGTTTTTTTTTGATATTGAGTTGTATGAGTTGTTTTTATATTTTGGATATTAATCCCTTGTTCGCTGCATCATTTGCAAATATTTTCTCCCATTTCATAGGCTGTCTTTTCATTTTGTTGAAGGTTCCTTTTGCTGTACTTCCACTTTTTTAAATGGTAAAGCCATTCATCAAGTCTAATATTTTGTTATATATTAGGAATTCAGCATGTTATTTTAGCTGCATTAGTGCTTTTATTATTTTTATCAGGATAATTAAAGCATTAATATTCTTGTTGCAAAGTTTCTTAGGACTTTAGTTGGCCTGCCTCAAACCTGTTTCTTCAAATCTGTTTCTTCTGTTTTCATGTGCATATTTGCATCATGCTATTTTATTCAAAAATACATATATGGCATTATTGAAAATTGTATATAATAAAGCAATTAGGACTCAAAATGGGTACTGTAATTGACTCAGTACAAATAGTTGATTATGACTATCATTATATTTAGTAAAACATGAAAGATTACATCAAACATCATTGATCATTATAAGAAAACATAAAATATGAAACTAAGGTCTATTTCTTTTCTGTTATCTTCTTATCATTGTGTTCAATGTAAACTCTTGATTCTTGATAATCAAGTTCTGGTTTAGAAATGGAACAGAAAGTTGGTCACATGGCAGCCTACCCAGGTTAAAAACTATAGTTTTATTACACTATAGTTATATATTGTATTGTGACTCAGAACACACACAAGAATAATTTTCTGCTTCAGTCAATCCTACAGAATGTTGTATGCATGCTTTCATTGTATTTACAAGTATTAGCCTTGGCTTTTATTTAAACCGTGAGATGCCAACACTAAAAGAGCATAGGAGGAGAGGCAAATTACAATTACAACAAAATAAATATCTGGACAAAAGTCTCTAGATATGCTGATCTGGAATTAATAGAAAACTATTCTGAATGAGGGAAAACTAACAGGGAACTGAACACAGTTTGAAAATTCTTTTCATCTATCACAATCTAATGCCAACATTTAAATGACAGAACTGGGCAAACACAGTTGCTATAACAAGCCTTAGAGTTAGTGGCAGAGCTGAGAATGCAGCATTCAGTCAATTTGTGAAACAGTGTTCTGACAGATATGATCTGAACTCAATTTATTTCTTACCTCGAAAAGACTTTTAAAAGCTGAAAAAGAATGATACCAATTTTATAGGGTTTCTGCACCTACAGAAATCTGTAGTGTCTTTTGTCAACACAGGGCCTTACCTTCCTCCACTGATCAAAAAAATGGGTTAATTATCTTGCTCTTAGACAGTCAGCTGTTTAAAACTTGTTCTTTGAAATCTTGGATTTTTTTCCTTCTTCTAGTTCATGTGTTTAAAATTAAAATTTTGATTTGGAAAAAGGGTGATTAGATATCTACTCTAGTGATACACTGGGTACTGGGAATATAGAGCTAGTGGTTAAAAGACATAATTGTCACAGTTTTGCTTTTATTCTCTGTGATAAATCATGTGTAAAATGTAATCAAATCCCGTTAGAAATTTAGAAGATTTATCGTGGAAGCTGGCATAATTCAGAGACCATATTATTAATACTATTTACCTTTGATCTGATTACTATCTAATGTATAATTCACATGTATAAATTAAAATCTCTTTTTTTGTCTTCAGTTTTGCCATTAACTAATTGTGTAAACATCTGCTTTATGTGTATAATGAATATTTTTTAAATATTTAAAACTATTTTAAAAATCCATTTCTATTATTTCATGAAAAATAAATTTAACTTCTAGAGGTATCTAGATTATTTTCTCTTCTCTCATAATAACTGTTAAAATAAGTCCTATTAAAATCTCATAAACCTACCCTTTCATTTCGGGCATTGATTCTCTCTCCTTATTTCTACCCCAGGAATCCTTAGATTGACATCTTTGGTTGTAGTTGAACTTGCGATATATATGCCCCAGGAAGTATTTTCAGTCTCCAATAGACTGGTAATATAACCATTTCTTGGGTGAAGGAGTGGGAAAGAAGGAGTGGGAAAAAAGGAGTGGATCCACTCCACTTTTTGAGAAAAATTAGCATTATAACGGGTTCAAAGCAGCAATGGTGGTGAGGATTCCTCACACATTTTCAAGAGTTTATTTTGCAACAATTAACACTACCTACACACACAGAATACACTAGTTAATTAACTTAATTAATTATGTAGCTATGTACCTAACATTACACTTAGTGTACCACAGGCATCTTCACTGCTTCCTTGACTTAAAAGAAGAACATAGTATTCTGTGTGCACACGCTGGATGCAGAGCACTCTGTGGAGGAACATTTGACACCTAAAGACAAACATCTGTTAACCATCTATGGTTGACTCTCAAAACACAGACTTGGTTGTTGTCAGGAGTTATTACCACCCGGCAACAGATAAGAAGTTTTACCTTAACTTGCATTTCTCAGGAATTGATCAAGTAATAATAAAGATCATCAAGCAGTTGTAGATTGGTGGAGGTTTCTTTCTGAAATTTTGAAAGTTTATAAACTGTTGAAGCCTCTGAAGATCAGACAACATCACGATGATGTGTGGGTTAAACGGTGATTGAGGGGATCTGGTTACCTGGCATCTTTACCAACTCTTACTATTGTTCTATTTACTAATAAATGGGGTAACATATTTTTTCCTTTGTTCTTTTAAAATCTCTATTTGTGAGACCATAGTAGTGGTGATGGGACTCAGGCTGAGACATCTGATATTATTAATATATATTTTAACTTAGACTTTAAATTCTAAATAAAGGATTCCTAGTAACACATTAGTAAAAGCATGTTTATTTGAGTTTTTGAATAAAGCCCTAGCAAATTTAGACATTAAGGCAAAATCTGAGAAGTGAAAATTTCCAGGTATCTTTCCAAACGGGAACAAAATCTAACATTGTTCTAAAAATTATAATGATTTATGGGAACTCGAATTCCCTAGAGCATATTTAAACACAAAGACATATATAGAGAATAAAATACATTGTAAAAATTGTGCAGAACTTATTTTACCTTAATAGATGTGTGTATGTCTGCATATTGCTCAAGTATACAGGGAATTTATTCTATCTATTTTATGCATGAGGAAACAAAATTTCTGAGTGTTCTTTACTTTAGAATATATTCACATACCACAAAATTCAACAGATTAAGGAAATTAATGTTTATCCTCTCAAGTTAAATGTTTTATTAAATTTTGAATATTCTTTAGTGCAGTAATATGATATTTTGCAAGTGAATTAATATAGTGCTTTCTAAATATTTATTTTTCTGGTGGGAAATTTGAAAGGAACACAATGTTTTAGTATGTACATTTCTTAGAAACCTTGATTTCTGTCTCTAGACTGATTAACAATAGAAAACTATGCAGCCGATCATAAACTAGACTGAAATGAATATTGACAAAGTACTGTTTAATTAACTCACACGTTTGAATGGAAATTAAACAATAACTCAAGTCTCTAAGAGTGGGACTTATGAACCAAATTCTGCTAAATACATTGCCACACTCAGAAAATTACTTCAATGTTATTTATGCAAAATAAGCACCCATTTTGGAATTAATTGACTTTCCATGATTTTTCAAGTAGTAATTTTATAAGGAATTGGGGTTGTTTTTATGCATTGCTATTAGTTATATGGGTGCTTGTGTAACCGGATGATTTTGAAAGTTCTGAATTGAATCTGTCACTACAGAAGTGTTTGTTTTTCGTTTACAGTTAAGATCTTTGAATTTCTAACCAGAAAATATATTTTTGATTGACAAAATTCATTATGGAATAGAAAATTGAACACAACTTTATCTTAATTCATTACAGTTGCCATCTGAAGTAAAAAGACCTTCTAAATTGAGTTCTTTTATGGCCAAATAGCTTTATTTTTGCCTACACTTATATCCAACTGTTCTTTCTGTGTAAAAATGCTCCTCTTCCCTTACACAAAAGAATACTTTTACTTACATTCAATATTTAGATCAAATGATCTTCTCTCAAGTAGCATTTTTTCATCTCCTTCCAAAGACATAAGCGCTCATTACTCATAATTTTATGCACTTACTTAAATTCTAGTTAGTAGCTTTGGTTATTTGCATATGTGTTCTTATTTCCACTAGTCTGTGAGTCCTGAAAGGTAGAAACTCTGTTTTTTTCACCTTTACCACACAGAAACAATGACTGGCACATGACAGACATTTAATAGTAGTGGGTTGTATCAATGTGTTTATCTAGATTGTTAAGATGAAAAGGGCAAAATAAACACCATCATTGCATCAATTTAACTTGAATCTTTAAAAAAAAAATTTATTGGAGTATATAGTTGCTTTATAATGTTCTGTTACTTTCTGCTGTACAGCAAAGTAAATCAGTTATATATATATATATATATATATATATATATATATATATATCTCCACTCTTTTTTTTTTAGATTCTTTTCCCATATAGACCATTACAGGGTATTGCGTAGGGTTCCCTGTGCTATACAGCAGGTTCTTATTAGTTATCTATTTTATATATAGTAGTGTGTACATGTCAATCCCAATCTCCCAATTTATCCCTCCCCCCCACCTTATCCCCTGGTAACCGTAAGTTTGTTTTCTACATCCTTGACTCTACTTCTGTGTTGTATATAAGTTCATTTGTACCCTTTTTTCTGAATCTTTTTTTTCTTCTTTCACTTCAGTGAAAAATCTGTAGCATCCTTTATGCTTTTCTTCCCGCAGTATCCATTTCTTGTCTTCTCCACTAAAAAGTACAAAGTGAAGGGATTTGTTAATAATTGTGGCAAAATTACAGTGGTCATGTTGGATTACACTGACAGTTTCCATCCCCAAATAGCATTTCCATTTCCAAAATGAGCCTGCCTTTTATCTTGTTTCCAATAATCAAGGAACTGTTTCCCTGGCTAAGGCTACAGATAGACATACTTCCTGTTCAAATTCGATTTGTACAATTTGTACAATTTCAAATATCTGTGATTTCTATCTGTATAAAGTATAAAAAACACCTGAACAATTTTAGTAATGAAACATTTTTTCTCCCCAAGGGTAATTACTATTGAAAGGGAGATATTCTATCTGATTGAATAAATCATAGTCAGGACTGAAATTCCCTTGAAGAATAATTTGTGAACATAAAGCAAGGAAACATAACTACCAGTAATTCAACTAATTTGACTATAAAATAATCTCCATTTGTATACAATGACACATGAAAGAGAACTTGACCAGGAAACTTGGAGATCTTGATCCTAATCCTATTTCTTCCCTTTCTTTCCCATACATAAAGCAAATCCCCCTTACTTCCTTTGGTCACATTGGTCTAATACTACGATGGACGGATGTATTTCATTAGATTTCCTTCTAATTCTAAAATACCATTTTATAAATTAATAAATTTGGGTAATAAAACTTGCTTGTTAACTTGCCACCTTTAAAACATAGTGGGTGCTGGCAGACATGACTGAAACCATGCACCTCAATTTGGGACTTGAACCCATGTGCCAGAACTCGAACCTGGCCTAAACCCAGACTGGGACTTGATCCCAGCCAAAACCATGATTGGAACTTGAATCCATGTGGTTGGGACTCAAACACAGCCAAAGCCCACAGTCTTCCAACTGGGATCACACACCTGGTTTCAGGACTTAATTAACATTCTCCAGGATAGATCACATCTTGGGTCACAAATCAAGCCTTGGTAAATTTAAGGAAATTGAAATCATATCAAACATCTTTTCTGACCTCAGTGCTATGAGATTAGAAATTAATTACAGGGAAAAAAACGTAAAAAACAAAAACGCATGGAGGCTAAACAATATGTTACTAAATAACCAAGAGATCACTGAAGAAATCAAAGAGGAAATCAAAAAATACCTACAGACAAATGACAATGAAAACATGACAATCCAAAACCTGTGGGATGCAGGAAAAGCAGTTCTAAGAGGGAAGTTTATAGCAATACAAGCCTATCTCAAGAAACAAGAAAAATGTCAAATAAACAATCTAACCTTAAACCTAAAGGGACTAGAGAAAGAAGAAGTAATAAAACCCAAAGTTAGTAGAAGGAAAGAAATCATAAAGATCAGAGCAGAAATAAATAGAAACAAAGAAAACAATAGTAAATATCAATAAAACTAAAAGCTGGTTCTTTGAGACGATAAACAAAATTGATAAACCATTAGCCAGAGTCATCAAGAAAAAGAGGGAGAGGACTCAAATCAATAAAATTAGAAATGAAAAAAGAGAAGTTACAACAGACACTATAGAAATACAAAGCATCATAAGAGACTACAAGCAGCTCTGCCAATAAAACGGACAAACTGGAAGAAATGGACAAATTCTTAGAAAGACACAACCTTCCAAGACTGAACCAGGAAGAAATAGAAAATATGAACAGACCAATCACAAGTAAAGAAATTGAAACTGTGATTAAAAATCTTCCAGCAAACAAAAGTCCAGGACCAGATGACTTCACAGGTGAATTCTATCAAACATTTAGAGAAGAGCTAACACCCATCCTTCTCAAACTCTTCCAAAAAATTGCAGAGGAAGAAACACTCCGAAACTCATTCTATGAAGCCACCATCACCCTGATACGAAAACCAGACAAAGATACTACAAAAAAAGAAAATTACAGACCAATATCACTGATGAATATAGATGCAAAAATCCTCAACAAAATACTAGCAAACAGAATCCAACAACACATTAAAGGGATCATACACCATGATCAAGTGGGGTTTATCCCAGGGATGAAAGGATTCTTCAACATAGGCAAATCAATCAATGTGATACACCATATTAACAAATTGAAGAATAAAAACCAGATGGTCATCTCAATAGATTCAGAAAGAGCTTTTGACAAAATTCAACACCGATTTATGATAAAAACTCTCCAGAAAGTGGGCATAGAGGGAACCTACCTCAACATAATAAAGGCCGTATACAACAAACGCACAGCAAACATCATTCTCAATGGTGAAAAACTGCAAGCATTTCCCCTAAGATCAGGAACAAGACAAGGATGTCCACTCTCACCACTATTATTCAACATAGTTTTGGAAGTCCTAGTCATGGCAATCAGAGAAGAAAACGAAATAAAAGGAATACAAATTGGAAAAGAAGAAGTAAAACTGTCACTGTTTGCAGATGACATGATACTATACATAGAGAATCCTAAAGATGCCACCAGAAAACTACTAGAGCTAATCAATTAATTTGGTAAAGTAGCAGGATACAAAATTAATGCACAGAAATCTCTTGCATTCCTATACACTAATGATGAAAAGTCTGAGAGAGAAATTAAGGAAACACTCCCATTCACCACTGCAACAAAAATAATAAAATACCTAGGAATAAACCTACCTAAGGAGACAAAAGAGCTGTATGCAGAAAACTATAGGACACTGATGAAAGAAATTACAGATGGTACCAACAGATGGAGAGACATACCATGTTCTTGGATTGGAAGAATCAATATTGTGAAAATGACTCTACTGCCCAAAGCAATCTACAGATTCAATGCAATCCCTATCAAATTACCAATGGCATTTTTTACAGAAGTAGAACAAAAAATCTTAAAATTTGTATGGAGACACAAAAGACCCCGAATAGCCAAAGCAGTCTTGTGGGAAAAAAACAGAGCTGGAGGAATCAGACTCCCTGACTTCAGACTATACTACAAAGCTACAGTAATCAAGGCAATATGGTACTGCCACAAAAACAAATATAGATCAATGGAACAGGATAGAAAGCCCAGAGATAAACCCACACACCTATGGTCAACTAATCTATGACAAAGGAGGCAAGGTTATACAATGGAGAAAAGACAGTCTCTTCAATAAGTGGTGCTGGGAAAACTGGACAGCTACATGTAAAAGAATGAAATTAGAACACTCCCTAACACCATGCACAGAAATAAACTCAAAATGGATTAGAGACATAAATGCAAGACCAGACAATATAATACTCTAAGAGGAAAACATAGGAAGAACACTCTTTGACATAAATCGCAGCACTATCTTTTTTGATTACCTCCTAGAGTAATGGAAATTAAAACAAACAAATGGGACCTAATGAAACTTAGAAGCTTTTGCAAAGCAATGGAAACTACAAACAAGATGAAAAGACAACCCTCAGACTGGGAGAAAATATTTGCAAATGAATCAATGGACAAAGGATTAATCTCCAAAATATATAAACAGCTCATGCAGCTCAATATTAAAAAGACAAACAATCCAATCCAAAAATGGGCAGAAGACCTAAGTAGACATTTCTCCAAACAAGACATACAGATGTCCAAGAAGCACATGAAAATCTGCTCAACATCACTAATTATTAGAGAAATGGAAATCAAAACTACAGTGAGGTATCATGTCACACCAGTTAGAATGGGCATCATCAGAAAATCTACAAACAACAAATGTTGGAGAGGGTGTGGAGAAAAGGGAACCCTCTTGCACTGTTGGTGGGAATGTAGATTGATACAGCCATTATGGAGAACAGTATGGAGTTTCCTTTAAAAGCTAAAACTAGAATTTCCATATGACCCAGCCATCCCACTACTGGGCATATACCCAGAGAAAACCATAATTCAAAAAGACACATGCACCCCAATGTTTATTGCATCACTATTTACAATAGCCAGGTCATGGAAGCAACCTAATTGCCCATGGACAGACTAATGGATAAAGAAGATGTGGTACATATATACAATGGAATATTACTCAGTCATAAACATGAACGAAATTGGGTCATTTGTAGAGATGTGATGGATCCAGTGACTGTCATACAGAGTGAAGTAAGTGAGAAAGAGAAAAGCAAGTATCGTATATTAACGCATATATGTGAAACCTGGGGAAATGGTATAGATGAACTGGTTTTCAGGGCAGAAATAGATGCAGATGTAGAGAACAAACGTATGTACATCAAGGGGGGAAGTGGCGGGGGGTGGTGGTGGTGGTGTGATGAATTGGGAGATTGGGATTGACATATATACACTAATATGTGTAAAATGGATAACTAATAAGAACCTGCTATATAAAAAAATTAATTAGATTAAAAAATAAAAAAAAAAGAGGGCTTCCCTGTTGGTGCAGTAGTTGAGAGTTCGCCTGCTGATGCAGGGGACACGGGTTCATGCCCTGGTCCGGGAAGATCCCACATGCTGTGGAGCGGCTAGGCCCATGATCCATGGCTGCTGAGCCTGTGCGTCCGGAGCCTGTGCTCTGCAACGGGAGAGGCCACAACAGTGAGAGGCCCACATACCACAAAAAGAAAACAAATAAATAAATAGATAGATAGATAGATAGATAGATAGAATGTGTTCACAGAAATTAGTTAATCTAAGAAAGAAATGGAAAATTTTATTTGAGCCAGTTTGAGGTTTATAACCCAGGAACAACTTCTCAGGAAGCTTTGAGAACTGTTCATGGATTAGAGGTCAAAGCACAGTTATATAAGATTTTGAGACAAAGGACTGTCCATTAAATTAAGTATTATTGCCAGTTTACACAACCTAGCAAGCAGTGGGTCATGGGTCATTATGGTCCCTTACAAGATTAAGAAGGAATGTTACCTTTTAAGGAGTTTTGTCTTGTTGGTGCTAGGAGAATGTTACTTTTTTTTTTTTTGAAATAAAATATATGGTCTGTTTTTAAATTTTTATTTTTTATGATGAATTAAACTTTATTAATCAAGTCATACACGTTATTTATTTAAATTTCCAGTCATGTAATTATATTGAGAATATTGCTCTTTATGGTTGGGCAGTTATTTCTGCCAGTGGGGGAGGGTTGGTCTATGCATAATGCAAATACACAATGCACAGTAGAGGGGTGAAAGGCCAAAGGGCAGAGAAATTTTTTATGTTTAAGTTTTTCTTGTCTTGCCATAGTATTTGAATTTTATTTTATGAATGGAAATTCTGGATTTGAAATAAACAATAACCTAAATAAGCAATTTACTAGAAGGACTCAAGGGTACATTTGAACTGGCAGAAGGCTTGAAGATAGGTTACTAGATTGGTAGAGATAATGCAATCTGGAAACAAAATAAAAAGAAGAAAAATGAACAGAGCCTTAGAGACATGTGGAAGCTTTAAAGTGCATCAAAATACACATAATTGGGGAGTACCAAAAAAGAGAAGAAAAAGAGAAGCAGAAAAAAATATTTGAAAACATAATGGCTGAAAACTACTCTAGTTTTGCTGAAAAAGTATTTATCTGCATATAGAAGCAGCTTAAACTCCCTGAAGTATCAAAAACACAGAGAGATCCATGCCCAAACACAGCATAATCAGAATACTGAAAGACAAAGACAAAGAGCTTATTTGTGTGCTAGCATCTTTCCCTAGATTGTTTAATACCACTAGTGTGCTCAGGGTCACATCTGGATCCTCACCCATCCAAATTCTCATTCTTAGACTGCGGAACATCCGCATATAATAAAATAATTATTAAATCCTGTTTACTAAGTCTATCACAGATTAACAAAATCTATCTCTTTATTCTTTAGTGTTTTTAAGTTGTCTGTGTTGGCTTTTACTTATATCCCACAGAAAAGCTTTCCAAATCTTCCATGCTTCTTGAGCTTCCAGGCCAATTCCACATTTCTTCTTCTATTAATAGTTTTGTACTCAAAAGGTTGACATCATATAGCATAAACTCCTGAGCTTATCTTGTTTCCAACTAAAAGTGTCTTTTGGGTGTTTTTACTTATACAATCTTTTATTCTTATGTCAGAGTAAAGTTTTTTCTCCTCTCTATGCCAAGGCTGTTTTCTCAGTTTATGCCTTAGTATTTTGGGGTTTTTTCCCAAACTTCTTCATATATTTTACCTTACCAGTTTTCTAATCCATTTCATTTTTGTTCTCTGGATTTATCTGACCATTTATTGCCTCTCTTCTTCCTGCAGAACTGATCAGTTCAGGGCTATATAAACAAACAAAAGAATTTATGAGTCTTTTTTCTAAATTGAATTTCACTCGGACATCTGTAAAAATGAGAATAATTACATTTGTTTTCATTTCCTCAACATGCACTAAGGCCTACTTAACTTCTGATTTCATTTATATTATTTTTTCCTTCTAATTTCTTTGGGGTTTTATGTGTTTATTTTGCAGAACATTTATTCTTTAATTATCCTTTTGTTGTTGAATTTTAACTTGATGGTACTACCATCAAATTCTTTAAAAATTTTTATTGTGCTTTACTACCTGATATGTAGTATAATTTTCAAAATCATTTCCAAATATAATGGGAACTATTGGAGTTATTGACCATTGCAACTACTGTGTTGGGTATGCCTTGATTTGGGGGTGTTAATGTTTTCTATATTAAAATGTTATTTAATTTTTCTTTACCTTACTATTTATTTATTCTCATAATTTACTCTATTATTGCTCTACATATTTTTAAAATATATTATTAGGCATATACATATTAAAATGTTAATGGTTAACCAAATAACTTATCATTATATTATGATACTCTTTTCTCAAATAATATTTTGCTTGTGTTATTCCCTATTAGTATAGTTACTCAGCTTTATTTTGGTTATAGCTTTTCAATTATGTATTTTACCATTTTTCTCTTTCAGTCTGTGTGTTTTAATTTACATATATTTTAGGTATGTATATTTAAAATATACCTGCAGTAACAATGTTTTAAATAACTATAGAAATATATTTCATTTTCTTCCAAATGTCTGGAAGTAGGCCAGAGTTTTTCAAGCCTCTACTTGCATTCCACTCGTTAAAGGCAAAAGTCAAGAGTCAATGTGGAAGGGGAAGACAAAAGTTGTGAATTCTGGGACTAGTGGTTCAGGAGAAGGAAGGGCATTTTAACTGCCTCCCACAATCTTCCTCCAGGACATCAGTAATTCACTTTCCTTCTACATGTAAAACATACCGACCCACGCCCAACCCTAAAACCACCAGGGTTTCATCTATATAATTATAATGTTTAGACAGATCTGAAGTCCAAGATCTCATAATCTGAATTATGACCAGACGCAATTAATTTGGGTAGAGTTCCCCCAAAGAACAATTCAGGGGGCAGTTCCCCTAAAAGCAAGGCCTAGCATTCCAAGAGGATAAACTCCAATTTGCAAGTACTTTTTTAAGCCTCTGCATGCATCATGCTTGCTAGTCTCCCATTGGCTAAAACCAGTCACATGGGAAATCCTAGCCTCAGTGAGGGAGGGACTATACATGGGAATGAATATCAGGAACTGAGATTTATTGGCAGCCGTATTTGGAATAGTCTACCACGTGCTCTTTCTTTAAGGCTTTCAATTGCTCTTTCCTCCTGATTTTAAGAATATCAAAATTTCTGCTGAAACCTTGTTTCTTCAGTTATTTCTTTGAGACCTTGCATAATCAGTCAGTTCCCAAATTGAAATTTTCAGCTACATAATCTAACAACTCCTTACCTAAACCATGAATATTTCTGAAGCACTGAGTTTTGTAGTCTTTGATTTGCATACTTATTCAACTCTTGAAAGCCTGTTGTTTCATAGTAGGCATATAGGCCTCTCAGGTGTCTTATTGAAACAGTAAAGAATCAATACATTTTATTCCCATAATCACAGAATGTGTAGAAAACTTTTATGTTGTATTATATCCTTACTTTCTTCTCCTTAAGTAGATATAGTTCAGTCCATAAAGTTCCATTCTGTAGAGAGGCTGCAGTTACTTTTCTTTATTTCAAGCATCTTAGATGTTTGCATATCATTCATATGATCACAATATTATAAATCACGTGTAGAATGTAAGTCAGATCATTTGTACTTAAACTAATTTGCAACAAAATAAACCCCCAGAAACTTCATCCGAAAATGTTTTTGTTTTATGCCCTGATAATTATTATAGAATATTAGAATGGAATAGAATAGAATAATAGAATATTTTATTCTTGTACATTGCTTTTATCCTTATGTGTGTAGTATGTACTATGGTACTTTCTTTCCAGTATCAATTCATAGTTTGAAGCAATATCACTTGTGAAAAAGTTAATTAGAGCATCATACTGGAATATGAGCTCTTAGTGAGCAAGGGATTTTTTTGTCTATTCTGTTTCTTGCTTTTATCTTCACTACCTAATAGTAGTGCCTGGACTATAAACAGAAGCTCCAAGATGTACTGAATGGACGAATAGAAAAAGTAAAGGTGGAAAGTAATATGTTCATATTTTTTCAAATCATAATAGGAAAAAAATAAGGATAATATTAGAAAATGTAACTTGTGAAAACCTGTTCTAATAACTAGAGAGACATACAGGTTCCCAAACAAAATACCCAAAATATATTTGTATAATAAATTTTGGAAAATATTTATGGGAAATTTCAAGTTTTTCTACTCTCTAATTTTGGGCAAGTAATTCAATTTCTCTTCTTTTTCTTCTTTCTTTTTTAAACACACATACACACTCGCACACAGCTTTCCGTAAATTCAGTGATTTCAGTCATAAAGAAAAGCGAGCCTTTTGCACACTATTCTCTTAATTTTATTTTAAAATTTGCTGTAATTTATTATTTAAAGTGTTGATTAATGTGGGAAAATGGCGTATTGTAAAAAGAAAAAATAAGTTTTCTAATTGTCATTTCTGAACCCTCCCAAAATATTTTTTAAAGGAATTTTGCCTTTAAAAAAAAATTTTATCTATCTATCTATCTATCTATTTATGTATTTATTTATTTATGGCTGTGTTGGCTCTTCGTGTCTGTGCGAGGGCTTTCTCTAGTTGCGGCAAGTGGGGGCCCGTCCTCATCGCGGTGCATGGGCCTCTCACTATCGAGGCCTCTCTTGTTGCGGAGCACAGGCTCCAGACGCGCAGGCTCAGTAATTGTGGCTCACGGGCCTAGTTGCTCCGCGGCATGTGGGATCTTCCCAGACCAGGGCTCAAACCCGTGTCCCCTGCATTGGCAGGCAGACTCTCAACCACTGTGCCACCAGGGAGGCCCCCTCCCAAAATATTTTAAGCGTACATGTTTAATATCTCATGGTATATACTGCTAAGGCAGAATTAAATTTAATTTTAACTAAGAATTTTTCCACGGCTCAAATGTAAGAATGCCTGGAGTAAATGCAATCATCCTAACTATTAAGATAATATCTATATTAAAGTACAATATAAATTATATTCCATTTAATGCTGTATGAGCAGTATGTAACATGGGGGTGAGGCAAACTGTATTTTGTGTATTTTGAAATGCAAATTTTAAAAAAATAGATAAACACCTATTTCATCACGTAGAAGACATATTGGGTTCCTGTTTTCTCTGCTGTTTGGGCCTAATGATATTTTCCTACTATGTTGTCAACCCTTTATTGGATATATAGCCAATATATTCCACATGGACTATTAATACTTCTAAAGCACTGACTTTTCCAGTCTTTAGTTTGCATACTTACTCAAGGCTTAAAATAAGTCCTCCAAGATATTGTATAGATGTGCATGTATATTATTCTATTTTTGATGTATTGGTAACTGGATATCTACTCTAAGCTTATCTTCATGTTCCTTAACATAAATTGTTCTCAGATGTGCAAATGTTTGACTTGTTTTCATTTCCAATGTGGCATTCAGTTTCAGCTTCCATTTTCAATTGTTCAAAGGTGATTTATTTCATTAAAATTAGGAAATATTTTAAACAAATCAAAAATTGTAATGGCAGCTTCCCTAAGCAGCTGGAGAAAATTTAATTTTCTCCTCTTCTGTAACACCAAGGAACTTTATGTACAAGTTTCTTCTAGTAATTATATTTTAATTTTGTACATATTTTTTCCTATTGTTTGGAAACTTCAATGGTAGTGACCATTTCTTATCAATATTTGAATCCCCATGACTTAACATAGTTCCTATTTCATAGTTATTATGGAAATATTTTGTGAAATAAATCAATACTATGTACCAATTTAAAAATATTGCAGGGCCTCCCTGGTGGCGCAAGTGGTTGAGAGTCCGCCTGCCGATGCAGGGGATGCGGGTTCGTGCCCCGGTCTGGGAGGATCCCATATGCCGCGGAGCGGCTGGGCCCGTGAGCCATGGCCGCTGAGCCTGCGCGTCCGGAGCCTGCGCGTCCGGAGCCTGTGCTCCGCAACGGGGGAGGCCACAACAGTGAGAGGCCCGCATACCGCAAAAAAAAAAAAAAAAAAAAAAAAAAATATTGCAAATTTGGGGAGCTATATTACATACAACTAATAACTTACCATTGTAATTTATTTTACTCACAATACTTTCTTTATTCAGGCTAACAGTTGTTCTAATAATTTCTGTTGAATCATTTGAGCTGTGACTCTACAAAATATGATACAGTTCCATTTATTGGAAATAAAGAACATATATATTATTGAAAGTACTACGTACAGCATTTAAAAATAGAGTCTACACCAGTAAGGTAAATGAGATTGTTAGAACACATTGCCTTAGTCAAAGTTAATGATCCTATATATATATAATGCCTTGGAAGATAATTACCAAATTTTACTAAATAATAATAATAGTTAAGATTCTCTAGAATACTTATGGTTGAGTGTCCTGATTCTTAGCTATGATAACTTGTAAATAATTTATTTAGAATATTATTTTTTAATTTTTACCCAGAATATATAAACCTGAGATTTCAAACTTCATGTTCCAAATTAGATGTGAAGAGATATTTCAATAAATGGAATCTCTACCAAGAAAAACAAAATCACCATGGAGGATGCTATAACATATAAAGACAATATATAAACTACACATTAATTATTAATTATAATTAATTATATAATTAATAATCATATAATAATTATGTTAAATATATTATTATTTTGTATATTAATGTTGTGTGTTGATTACTAGTTAATAATATATGCAGCATATAAAGCTACATATTTTAGGTCCCTTTAAAACACTTATTATGTCAATGTACAGATATTATTCTTGGAATATAAAAAAGTGAAAAACAGCAACAACCACTAAAATTTGGTGAGGGCATATTACCCTTTACCTATGAGTAAAGGCTGCCTTGCATGCATTGTATAATGACACCACCTCTGAAGCAGCTGATTTAGGGCACTGAAAAATACGTAGCAGTTAAGACATGTGAACAGATTTGTTTTGACCATTTGCTTCTGGTTTAATAATCTGGTCCTAGAATACAGTCTGTTTCAGAATTTAAAGTTTCCACAGGCTAGACTCCCACTGAAAATCCAGGAGTCAAGAATCCTAGTCAAACTGATCTCGGAGGGACAGCAGCAAGCGGTCTTGAAGTGGCGTCTTAGTTCCCTGCCCAGGAATGGAACCCGGGTAGCCTGGATGAAAAACCAGGAATCCTAGCTGCTAGAGCACCAGGGGCTGGAGGATAGAAGTAAAGTTTCCCTGGCTCTTGCCCCATTTGAAAAATTTATTTCTCAAAAAGGCAAAAACTATAAAAAACAGGTATGAAAGTTTGTTATCAGAGACAGCATAACGTGTGGGAGAACAGACAGAGAAACAGTTTGTTTATTTAAGACAGAAGCAAGGCAGAAACACATGCAGGAAGAGAAAGGTGTGGAAATCCTCCCTAATGAGGAGGAAAGCAGTACAAAGGCAGTTAAATCATTTACATAGGGCCATTCTTCCGGGTATTTGTTTCCCTTTGGCCATTTATCTCACTTCTTATCCACACCTGACCTACCCTAGGTTCCTCCCCAATGTGCATGTGCAACTTTTTGCCAAGATGGATTCCAGTGCAGAGGCCTGTGGGAGATTTGACAACATTTATGGGGTGACTGACGCCCCCTCCCTTTTTTACCTCCGATAAGCCTTCCTGTGCATGTGCAGTTGGGGAGGCTTCCTTGACCTCAAGAGTGATAGATGTGGTCCTCTTATCTCTTTACTCCAGCTGAGCTCAGCTCCTGCCACTTTGTCCTTGGAGTGTCTAGGGAAAGCAAAGCTCCAATTACTCCTCTCAACTCCAGCTGTCCAGCCCCCGGGACCCATCTCCCTCCTACCTCAAAACCTCTCTGAGGACTCCACTTGCAAGTTATCGTTTCAGCACTGCACAGTTTGTAGTAGACATATGCTGTCTTGGTTGCTCATTTCCCTACTTTAAGGAACTTGCCCCTCTCTTTCATCCAGAAGGTTAGAAAGAAAATAGCCACTTGGACACAATACAAACCTGCATTATATATCTTAGTACATGTCACAGGTATTTAGGATATTGGAATATTACAACCATAGTCTACCTGTTCTCTTGAAAAGGCAAAAAAGTATACCCAAGGTTTTTGGTTTCAGCTCCAACATGTGAAGAGCTTAGAAGTGATCACTCCAATTTTTATAAAAGAAGAATCTAAACAAATGGAAAATCAATGATTTTTCGTGGTCATATCAGAGAATGGAGAACACAGGAAAACACCACATGCAGAAACCTGAAGAAACACATAACTGCACAGAGCCACAGCCAAGATCTTACACAGAAAAGAAGTATCTAGACCTATAAATTGGCAGGGACATTTAAATAGTAATTTTGATGAATTCCTGGAGGACTACCTTCAGAGTGAGGAACTCCTAGCCCCCACACTTTTATGCCTCCAGAAATTTGATGGAATTCTTATACTGAAGAACTAAGGAAGATCCTCTCATAGCTTTGGCAAGGAGGGAAGATGATTAATCCTTGTGAAATCCTCCCAGAATGTTCTCCATAACAAAGACCTACTCTCAGGGGAAAAGACTTTTCCAGAGCCTTGTCTTACCTGGAGGAAGGGCACTTCTCCCATGCCAGCTGAAGAACTTTCTGTCTTAAGCCTTTCTGTCTTTGTACGGTGGAAGGTAGGGGGGTCTGAGATAAGAGTTTATAAAGATAAGAGCCCAGGGACAATGACTGACCAAACGAAAACAATGAGATTTAGCCCTAAGATTATAGAGCTCTCCTACTCCCCTATAGCTTACCACCACCGAAAAGGCTTCAATATAACAACAGTGGATTCAGCTGAAGAAAGTGGCAAGAGACAGACTTTCTCCCAGCAGTATTACTTAGGGAGGTCCAAAGTAAACAAGGGAGACCAAACAAGGGTGCTCTGTCTACACAGCTACAGCAAACATTGAACACAGCCTACCCCTATTCATGTTAGCAAAAAACCTCACATTAAATGACTCTTTAACTTAGTTCTGCTAACCCAATACATCCTGTCCCATGTTCAACCAAAACAATTGTAAGATATTATAAAAAGAAAGAAAATTACAGTTTGAAGACAGAATAGCCATCAGAAACAGATTAAGATATGACACAGGTGCTGACATTATCACACGGAGAACTTAATAGCTATGATTATTTTGTGAAGTAGTCTAATGCAAAAAGGACATCATATATGAAACAGTATATTATTAATAAGATATACATTGATTACTTGTTGATATACTGGGTTAAATAAAATGTTATTAGTATTAACAACAGCACAGAGCTCTGAGTGGTTCCCTTGATGGAATGCAATTGGAAAACGTGTTGATAGCAAAAACAGAGCCATACAATTGGGCTGGAAGAATGCGCTGTCTTAGCATCCTCTCCTGGTTTCCATCATATCTTAATGATTGGTTACATTTTCCATGGGTTCCATGAGACAATCTGTGTTTTGTTGTAATAAATTACCTCCTATATTTTAAAGAATCTTCAATTAGATTAATGGTGTAGTCTGTAATTCCTCTCTGTACAATAGCAAAGCTTGTTGAAGTTTTACTTTTTCTGTGGGTCCATACTCATTTTGTATTTGTGTCCTTGTTTCTCTTTTTTCAACAGATAATAAAGAAACCCAATAGATCTCATCTTCCTTATATCATACCTATCCATGAATCTCTCCTCATCATTGTTCAAATAGAGCATTGCTAAAAATATTACTACACTGGACATTTTTGGATAATTTATTTCAAAACAACATTAATATAATTCAGATAATTCAGTTTAAAGACATGAATGTGAATTATTATTTAAAAAGACAATCTCTGAGAACTTTCTATGTGAGAAAAATCATGAATGTAATATAGTCCTTGGCTTCAAGAAGCATAACATCTAATAAAAATTATTAATATTTATACTGTTATAATACAATTTAACATGTAGCACGAAAAAGTGAGCTATAGCTATCCAATGAATGGAGCTAAAACACTCAGAAGAGCATAAAGTATGTTTAGCAAAACTGAGTTCCATAATATTGGTCATAAAGTGGTCATAAAGTGGTGAAGGAAACCGCTGGAAGGGAGCTGAGGCCAGCTCATAAACTATGAAAAAACCCTTTATTCCTTAGGTAAGGGTGGCACTTATATGAAGGTCACAGTTGGTTGGTTTGACTTCAAAGGTCAGTCATGATAAACACTTGACCAGAAAGTTTAGAGAATCCAACAATTCTTAAAGTACACAGTTGAGATTTATTTTCTAGAAACTCAGGATCAGAAACTATTGGCTCTATGCTTAAAATAAGCAACATGCATTTCAGGAAAAGACAATAATGAGAGAAAATGTGTTCATTCTTTAATTAAGTTCATAGAGTTAGGATTATTGTTGTATATTGACTAATTATGATTTTTCTAGTAGCATATTTAAATGCTTTTCTGCTTTATATGTTTCCATTGGAATTATTTGTTTTCTTGGAATCCTACACTGCCATGAAATAGGAGCCTACTCTTTTGTTGTTTGTAGTCAAATACAGTCAAATATGTCTGTCCTATACATTTTCTTATATAACTTATATATGTTCTGAATATCATATTTCTCTAATTAAAAAAAATAATAGTAATTTTATATGTAGTGAGTGTAATGTTAGACCCTCCATTATAGGAAAGCAAAAATAGGTTTTGAAGAGAGAAACTTATATTAAAAGTTGACCTCAAAAACAATTTCTTGTAGAGAATATACACACACGTTTGTTGTATCAGCAGTGCTGTTAAAATTTCATGATTGTGTTAATAAAATTATAAAAATTTGAGGTATAATTTATGATGAATTTTATACATTACACTTAAGATCCTTGATTCCTGTGTAAAGGAAATCTCAAACACAAAACACAAAATGTTAGTTTCACATCAGATTTACCGGGTAGTTAATGGAACTACTACCTAAGAAGCTACTAGCAGTTACTTAGGGAATAGGTATGCACCACCAGGAGCTATTACTCCAGTGTGTTTTCTTGAGCAATTGTACTCATTTTGGTATTTTACATTGTTTCTACATTGAACTTACTTTAAGTCATGCTAATTGCATACTTGATTATTTGTCCACATTATTTAATGCACTATCCAGTGGGGAAAATATGCAATACTTGTCATATTCAGATTTTTAAAAAATACATGTTTATTATAAAGAAACCTTGTAGCAAAAAATCTACACATGAAAAATGCAAATAAAGAGTACTTATATAAAGAGGAAAAATGGTCTGTATCAAGATTTCTAAACATGGAATCACACTGAAAATATATTCCAAAGATGACCTTTAGAGAAAAAAAAAATGGTGTGTGGTTCTTTGGTTGTACAACTTGGGATGTGCTGCAGATTTTGCTTAAAGCCCTTCCCCGAGAATATTGGAATGAAAAGATATTTCTTTCTCTCAAAACAACTACACAACATCCAAGGTCTGATGACCATGCCTTAGAAAAAAGTGTTTTAAAAAATAGTTAATATGTGTTAGAGATATTAACATTAAAACCAATGATAATAAAAACAATAATAGTTCTAATAAGAATTCTCTATCAATAGTACACAAAACTTTGATTTATATCTTATAATAAAACAGATATGATTATAGAACATTAAAAAAATTCATATTTTGAACCATAATGTCTACCTAAAATAGCATTTTACCCAGATATTTATATTTATATTTTATAATATTTACAAATATTAATACATAGTGGATAGCAACCTCAAAATAAATCTATGTGCATCATATGTAAGGTACATTTTAGATAGCTATTTGCTTTGCTTTCCTAGCCTTTCAAATAAGAGAGTTGACAAAAAGAAACAAAAAAAACAAACAGAGGTCAATGACAGCATCTCCATGCAGTGGAGTCAAAGTAAAGAGGAGAATGTGAAATCAATGCACAAAGGAATTTTACCATGAGTGTTTGGGATCCACATCTTCAGGCATACCTGCTATACTTAAGGGCAAAAATCCTAAATAATTACAAGACCACTGAAAATCATTGGGGCATAAAGAAAGACTACATACATGGACTTTTAAAAAAATTTAATTTAATGTTTTTTTGAATTTTATTTTAATCTTTTATACAGCAGGTTCTTATTAGTTATCTATTTTATACATATTAGTGTATATATGTCAATCCCAATCTCCCAATTCATCACAACAACACCACCTCACCCTGCCACTTTCCCCCCTTGGTGTCCATATGTTTGTTCTCTACATCTGTGTCTCTATATCTGCCCTGCAAACCGGTTCATCTGTACCATTTTTCTGGGTTCCACATATATGCATTATTATACCATATTTGTTTCCCTCTTTCTGACTTACTTCACTCTATATGAGAGTCTCTAGATCCATCCACGTCTCTACAAATGACCCAATTTCATTTATTTTTATGGCTGAGTAATATTCCATTGTATATATATACCACATCTTGATCCATTCATCTGTTGATGGGCATTTAGGTTGCTTCTATGACCTTTCTTTAGTAAATAGTGCTGCAATTAACATTGGGGTGCATGTGTCTTTTTGAATTATGGTTTTCTCTGGGTATATGCCCAGTAGTAGGATGGTTGCATCATATGGCAATTCTATTTTTAGTTTTTTAAGGAACCTCCATACTGTTCTCCATAATGGCTGTATCAATTTACATTCCCACCAACAGTGCAAGAGGGTTCCCTTTTCTCCACACCCTCTCCAGCATCTGTTGTTTGTAGATTTTCTGATGATGCCCATTCTAACTGGTGTGAAGTGATACCTCATTGTAGTTTTGATTTGCATTTCTCTGATAATCAGTGATGTTGAGCAGATTTTCATGTGCTTCTTGGCCATCTTTATGTCTTGTTTTGAGAAATGTCTATTTAGGTCTTCTGCCCATTTTTTGATTGGGTTGTTTGTTTTTCTAATATTGATCTGAATGACTGTTTATATATTTTGGAGAATTAATCCTTTGTCTGTTACTTCATTTGCAAATACTTTCTCCCATTGTGAGGGTTATCTTTTCATCTTGCTTGTAGTTTCCTTTGCTGTGTAAAAGCTTTTAAATTTCATTAGGTCCCATTAGTTTATTTTTGTTTTTATTTCCATTACTTTAGGAGGTGGGTCAAAAAAGGTCTTGCTGTGATTTACGTCAGTGTTCTTCCTATGTTTTTCTCTAAGAGTTTTATAGTGTCCGGGCTTACATTTAGATCTCTAATCCATTTTGAGTATATTTTTGTGTATGGTTTTAGGGAGTGGTCTAATTTCATTCTTTTACCTGTAGCTGTCCAGTTTTCCCAGCACCACTTATTGAAGAGACGGTCTTTTCTCCATTGTATATCCTTGCCTCCTTTATCAATGATAAGGGTGACCATATGTGCATGGGTTTATCTCTGGGCTTTCTATCCTGTTCCATTGATCTATATTTCTGTTTTTGTGCCAGTATCATATTGCCTTGATTACTGTAGCTTTGTAGTATAGCCTGAAGTCAGGGAGCCTGATTCCTCCTGCTCTGTTTTTTTCCCTCAGGACTGCTTTGGCTAGTCGGGGTCTTTTGTGTCTCCATACAAATTTTAAGATTTTTTGTTCTAGTTCTGTAAAAAATGCCATTGGTAATTTGATAGGGATTGCATTGAATCTGTAGATGGCTTTGGGTAGTATAGTCATTTTCACAATATTGATTCTTCCAATCCAAGAACATGGTATATATTTCCATCTGTGTGTGTCATCTTTGGTTTCTTTCAGAAGTGTCTTATAGTTTTCTGAGTACAGTTCTTTTACCTCCTTAGGTGGGTTTATTCCTAGGTATTGTATTCTTTTTGTTGCAGTGGTGAACTAGATTGTTTCCTTAATTTCTCTTTCTGATCTTTTGTTGTTAGTGTATAGGAATGCAAGACATTTCTGTGCATTAATTTTGTATCCTGCAACATTACCCAACTCATTGATTAACTCTAGTAGTTTTCTGGTGGCAGTTTTAGGATTCTCTGTGTATAGTATCATGTCATCTGCAAACAGTGAGAGTCTTACTTGTTCTTTTCCAATTTGTATTCCTTTTATTTATTTTTCTACTCTGATTGCCGAGGCTAGGACTTCCAAAACTATGTTGAATAATAGTGGCGAGAGTGAGCATCCTTGTCTTTTTCCTGACCTTAGAGAAAATGCTTTCAGTTTTTTACCATTGAGAATGATGTTTGCTGTGGGTTTGTCGTATATGGCCTTTATTATGTTGAGGTAGGTTCCCTCTATGCCCACTTTCTGGAGAGTTTTTATCATACATGGGTGTTGAATTTTGTCAAAAGCATTTTCTGAATCTATTGAGATGATCATATAGTATTTCTTCTTCAGTTTGTTAATATGGCATATCACATTGATTGATTCACGTATATTGAAGAATCCTTGCATCCCTGGGATAAATCCCACTTGATGATTGTGTATGATCTTTTTAATGTGTTGTTGGATTCTGTTTGCTAGTATTTTGTTGAGGATTATTGAATCTATATTCATCAGTGATATTGGTCTGTAATTTTTTTTTTCTGTAGTATCTTTGTCTGGTTTTGGTATCAGGGTGATAGTGGCCTCATAGAATGAGTTTGGGAGTGTTCCTTCCTCTGCAATTTTTTGGAAGAGTTTGAGAAGGATGGGTGTTAGCTCTTCTCTAAATGTTTGATAGAATTCACCTGTGAAGTCATCTGGTCCTGGACTTTTGTTTGTTGGAAGATTTTTACTCATGTTTTCAATTTCATTACTTGTGATTGGTCTGTTCATATTTTCTATTTCTTCCTGGTTCAGTCTTGGAAGGTTGTGCCTTTCTAAGAATTTGTCCATTTCTTCCAGGTTGTCGATTTTATTGGCATAGGGCTGCTTGTAGTAGTCTCTTAGGATGCTTTGTATTTCTGTGGTGTCTGTAGTATGCTTTTTCACTGCTAATTTTATTGATTTGAGTCCTCTCCCTCTTTTTCTTGATGAGTCTGGCTAATGGTTTACCAATTTTGTTTATCTTCTCAAAGAACCAGCTTTTAGTTTTATTGATCTTTCCTATTGCTTTCTTTGTTTCTATTTCATTTACTTCTGCTCTCATCATTATGATTTCTTTCCTTTTGCTAACTTTGGGTTTTATTACTTCTTCTTTCTCTAGTTCCTTTAGGTGTAAGGTTACATTGTTTATTTGAGATTTTTCTTGTTTCTTGAGGTAGGCCCATACAGCTATAAATTTCCCTCTTAGAACTGCTTTTGCTGCATCCCGTAGGTTTTGGATCGTCGTGTTTTCATTGTCATTTGTCTGTAGGTATTTTTTTGATTTCCTCTTGGATTTCTTCAGTGATCTCTTGGTTATTTAGTAACATATTGTTTAGCCTCCATGTGTTTGTGTTTTTTACGGTTTTTTCCCTATAATTCATTTCTAATCTCATAGTGTTGTGGTCTGAAAAGATGCTTGATATGATTTCAATTTTTTTAAATTTACTGAGGCTTGATTTGTGACCCAAGATGTAATGTATCCTGGAGAATGTTCTGTGCGCACTTGAGAAGAAAGTGTAATCTGTTTTGGGACGGAATGTCCTATAAATATCAATTAAATCTATCTGGTCTATTGTGTCATTTAAAGCTTCTGTTACCTTATTTATTTTCATTTTGGATGATCTGTCCATTGGTGTAAGTGAGGTGTTAAAAAGTCCCCCACTATTATTGTGTTACTGTCGATTTCCTCTTTTATAGCTGTTAGCAGTTGCCATATGTATTGATGTGCTCCTATGTTGGGTGCATATATATTTTTAATTGTTATATCCTTTTCTTGGATTGATCCCTTGATCATTATGTAGTGTCCTTCCTTGTCTCTTGTAACATTCTTTATTTTACAGTCTATTTTATCGGATATGAGTATAGCTATTCCAGCTTTCTTCTGATTTACATTTGCATGGAATATCTTTTTCCATTCCCTCACTTTCAGTCTGTATGTGTCCCTAGGTCTGAAGTGGGACTCTTGTAGACAGCATATATATGGGTTTTGTTTTTGTATCCATTCAGCAAGCCTGGGTCTTTTGGTTGGAGCATTTAATCCATTCACATTTAAGGTAATTATTCTTATGTATGTTCTTATAACCATTTTCTTAATTGTTTTGCATTTGTTTTTGTAGGTCCTTTTCTTCTCTTGTGTTTCCCACTTAGATAAGTTCCTTTAGCATTTGTTGTAGAGCTGGTTTGGTGGTGCTGAATTCTCTTAGCTTTTGCTTGTCTGTAAATCTTTTGATTTCTCCATCGAATCTGAATGAGATCCTTGCCGGGTAGAGTAATCTTGGTTGTAGGTTCTTCCCTTTCATCACTTTAAGTATATCATGCCACTCCCTTCTGGCTTGTAGAGTTTCTGCTGAGAAATCAGCTGTTAACCTTATGGGAGTTTCTTTGTATGTTATTTGTCGTTTTTCCCTTGCTACTTTCTGTAATTTTTCTTTGCCTTTAATTTTTGCCAATTTGATTGCTCTGTGTCTCAGTGTGTTTCTCCTTGGGTTTATCCTGTATGGGACTCCCTGTGCTTCCTGGACTTGGGTGGCTATTTCCTTTCCTATGTTAGGGAAGTTTTCAATTATAATCTCTTCAAATATTTTCTCTGGTCCTTTCTCTTTCTCTTCTCCTTCTGGGACCCCTATAATGCGAATGTTGTTGCATTTAATGTTGTCCCAGAGGTCTCTTAGTCTGTCTTCATTTCTTTTCATTCTTTTTTCTTTATTCTGTTCTGCAACAGTGAATTCCACCATTCTGTCTTCCAGGTCACTTATCCGTTCTTCTTCCTCAGTTATTCTTCTATTGATTCCTTCTAGTGTAGTTTTCATTTCAGTTACTGTATTCTTCATCTCTGTTTGTTTGTTCTTTAATTCTTCTAGGTCTTTGTTAAACATTTCTTGCATCTTCTCGATCTTTGCCTCCATTCTTTTTCCAAGGTCCTGGATCATCTTCACTATCATTATTCTGAATTATTTTTCTGGAAGGTTGCCTATCTCCACTTCATTTAGTTGTTTTTCTGGGGTTTTATCTTGTTCCTTCATCTGGTACATAACCCTCTGCTTTTTCATTTTGTCTATCTTTCTGTGGTTTTTGGTCCACAAGCTGCAGGATTGTAGTTCTTCTTGCTTCTGCTGTCTAGCAATTCTGCTACAGAAGAACTATAACATTCACTGGCACTCAGAAAATGAAAGTGAGATTGTATTGAGAGAAGGAGGATCATAAAAGCCAAAGTTGGACACATGGACCACACGTGCAAAGGTCTTAGAGACTGTCTAGATGTGGAAACTCACCTTCCTCATCTAGTCTGTGGCTAATTTTCAGTGAAATTTCAACTCACAGACAAAATATTGAAAACGTATTCTAAATTATTTGAAACACGTATAGTAATTCAAATCAAGGATTTGTAGAAAAATATTGTAAAATATAGTATCACTGGTAATATATGATTTTTTAAAACCAAACTAAATGCTCCGACCATTTTATTGTTTTTTGTCTTTTCACCATATTTAATTAAAACATTAGACAGTCATTTGGTAACCAAGTTAGTTTCATAATATTTTAATTTTTATGAAATTACAATTATGCCTGGCTGTACTTTGACAGTAAAATGTAATAGAAGATGCCTTCCAAGTCTATTATGGCATTCTTTGCTTATTGTACTTCTTGTGTTGACTTTATCATATCAGGTATAACTGAAGCGCATGAGGAAATCACCCTGATTAGTCCCTATAGTCATGTAAGTCTCCATGACCCATTGCCTTGTATAGTGGGAATCAGAACTAATCTTTCAGCCAATTACCTCTTGTTGCCCTCCTGGCACAATATATTGCATAATTTTACTACAGGGAGGAGCTTGAGCAATTCTAAAAGTTCCCATTTAACATCACAGTTAAAACCAGGTGAAGGAGAGATTTGGTGGACGTCATGTAAGAATGTTAAGTCAGAGTCTTCCATTTACACATAATGTACATTGACATCATGCCTTTGTACTGTGGGGATGAAATGACAGAATACCCATCCCAGTATCATTTTCTAACTCATGATGTACCATTATCGTAACCTCCGAGAATCTCCATGAATTTCAATTTATGCCTCTGGGCCTTTTAAAATGTGCTCTCTAATCTGCACAAGAATCATGGTATACTGAGGCCTGTGTCTTAATAGAATATCCTCTGCATTCCATGGTCACCTCACCCTGGCTCGAAGCCACCTGTATAGTCTCCACTTATAACATCTATTCAAGTATCCAGGGAAATACAACAAGTTTCTTATTAACAGAAATATAAAGAAATATATTACTTTCTCTTAGATTGTTCTATATTCTTTCTTTATAAGTTTTCAATGGGGATACTAAGAACAGCAAGGAAATAGTAATTTTTCCTTACTTTTATTTATTTTTTTAATGCTTTTCATTCTCTGTCTCTTCCCTTGGCCAATTCTCCCTGGTCTAAGTTTCAATCTTGAAAATCACCCCATAAACTTATTTGGGGCTTTCACCACTTGATCCCAAGGATTCCTAGAAAGCCATCCTGAAGTCCAGTTCTCATCAAGTTTTCCACTCTCTCTTTTCTGTCAAAGAAGTGAAACATGAGTCTGAAAAACAACCTTACTACTGCTACAATTTGTAATATAAGGGTTGATCTCTGAAAACTAGATCTTATCTAACACTAAAGTATACTAATGATTCAAAGGAGAAAGGCAAAACCAGATAAAATATGCCTGAAATACAAAACTTCTGGAACCAAAAACCAGGAGAAATAGCTGCTGAAGTTTTTCTTTTTCCTACATCAAGTTGTGAGGTTTGAGCAATAATTACAAAAACACTGTTTAAAATGCAACTTTTTTTTTGATTTTGGGATCCTCCTTTTTTTACAACTATAAACTTAGAAAAACCAGGTCTCCAACTTTATGCACATTAAAAATAAGCAATTTAGGCAGATTATGTATGTACTGTTAAAAATATTCTATGAGGGGAAAATTCTGTATATATTTCTGCTAGTAAATATCACTGTTCTAGATTTTCTGTTGTTAATTTATCGTGGAAACTATGATTTTCACAATTCATTCATCATTGCTATTCTAATCTCTACTTTAAAACAAGTTATTTTATTTCATTTTTAAAATGGAACATAATAAAGCATAAATTATATAACAAAAAGCTATCCTAAATGCTTTCACTATTGAGAAATTGAGGGGAGTGATAAAGTCGTGTGGTAATAGAAATCTTCGGAAAAGGCGCTCTGAGAAGCAATTATATATTTGGAACATAAGATACATAGATGGGGGCTTCCCTGGTGGCTCAATGGTTGAGAGTCCGCCTGCCGATGCAGGGGACACGGGTTCGTGCCCCGGTCCGGGAAGATCCCACATGCCGCGGAGCAGCTGGGCCTGTAAGCCATGGCCGCTGAGCCTGCGCATCTGGAGCCTGTGCTCCGCAATGGGAGAGGCCACAACAGTGAGAGGCCCGCATACCACACACACACACAAAAAATGAATAAAAAGATACATAGATGGATAGATAGATAGATAGATAAACAGATAGATAACTTATGCTTGGTAGAAGCCAAACTGTGATTCCAGTATTTCTATTTTTTTAATTTATGAAAGAGATTAGTTTTTATTTACCCCATAATGATATCATAAGCATAATGAGATATAGAATTTTTACTCTAATTGAAGAAAAATTCTGATTCATAAATATTTTTCTTTATATAGAATGTCATTACTTCAATTAAATTTCCTTGAATTAAATTTTAAAATGAATATTATATCATAATAACAGAGTATAAAATTGAAGTAGAAATAAATGTATAACTGGTATAAAGAATCTGTAATCCCAATCATGCTTGTCTTTGAAAGCCTTCAGGCTTTCATAATTATGCCTCTTAATTAGTAGAAAAAGATTTGTGTTTTTGGTCAAATTATTAAACAGGTATATTATAAGAGTGAAACTTGTTTAATAATAAAATAATAGTAAAATATATCTGGGCATTGTTCTGAATGTTTATGGTTTCCTAATAAATGAGTTAATAGAGAATCTTTGAATAAATATCTTGGCCTGAGATTTAATTAAGTAACACCTGAACCATAGCTGAACTACAGTGTAGTACACAGTGTGAAATAGAATTTTCAGTGTAAAGGTTAATGAGTTAATTAGCCACATTTAAATGTTTAATTCAAATAAATGCTCAACCAGTTAACTGTGAAGTTCAGTTTTGTCCCTTTGTTTATTTCCTCTAAGACTCTTTCCCCCTCTGAAGTTTGCTAAATGGAATAGCACACAATATTGAGGAGAAGAAACACAAGAATTTGATTATTTTATTATGAATGCATATATTACAATGAAACACATGATCAAATCTGGTAAATATTAATGATCAGATAATGATAAAGCAGTCAAGTTCAACTCAGCTTTTATAGTCATTGTTATATTACTTATATATATATATTTTTGTTTGTTTGTTTGTTTGTTTGCAGTACGTGGGCCTCTCACTGTTGTTGCCTCTCCCGTTGCAGAGCACAGGCTCTGGACGCGCAGGCTCAGCGGCCATGGCTCACGGGCCCAGCCGCTCCACGGCATGTGGGATCTTTCTGGACCGGGGCATGAACCTGTGTCCCCTGCATCGGCAGGCGTACTCTCAACCACTGCACCACCAGGGAAGCCCAATTATAGTATATTTGAATTACCTTTCTTTGGTAGCTTGCAAATCATCTGAAAACCAAAGAATTCAAAGATTTTTAACAAATCCATTTTCCAGTTAGTGTCTTGTACCTCAGAAGAGTATTTCCACCCCAATCTTTTAAATAAAGTATCACACCCACCCTCACAAAGAAAAATGAAGGAAACAAAGCATGAATGCACACCAGGTGCATCTTTCTCCTTTGTTATCTATTTATTGTTTACTTTTGAAATATGAACAGTTTTATTTCTAGCCTAAGGATGTGGGGAAACATCTTGAAGAGATTATATGTACTGATTGTTTAGGGCAGTTTTAGAAATAATAATGTACCATATACATTCTTTGCTAACAATGAGGAAATTATATGTGGAATTTTTTCCATTATAATATTTTTAATGTGCTAGTCTTTTTATTTAAGTAATACTAAAGTAATATCCTAAACCTTGCTCATAAAATGGAGCCTAATATCAATTTTACTAAAATTTACATAATATTTTTAACTGGTTACACAGCTCAACATACCTGTATCTTTATGGCTGTTGTTTATTTTAGTATCTTGGTTCATCTCTGTCATTTGAATTTTTGAATTCTAAACCACATATTTCCTTTCATAACTGCCAAAACCAGAATTTTTCCATTGGAATGGATCCACATTAGTTAGCTCTATCTGCTTTTACCCACTGTATTTCTTTTATCTACAAACCCTTCTTACATTTCTGGCTTAAATGCAATTTGCTCATCAGCATTAAACACATCATCCATGATGCTACACTCAAAAAACAAAATTGCAGGAGAAAACAAGCACTTGACTCCTTTTCAAAACTGTCCTCAATTATTTCTCAATTCAAAAGAGAAAATTGAAGTCACACTTCCGTTACTATAACATGGAAGCAGAATTTTGGAAAAGCCACAGGAGTTGAGTCAGTCACAATTACTTCTAAAATATGATATGAATAAACTTTAAATAAAAAGGCTCAGCACTTGAAGTACATGCTTCAATTAAGAATTGAGGGTTAAATTCACTCCATGGTATAAAAGAGACTGAATTTAGAAACTTAAGTACAGCCAAAGAAAGGCAAGTCATAAGGTAATTTATACTTAGTAATTTAAAGTGTATTTTAAGTTTCAAAGTTATCAATTACTGTATAGGTGCGATGATCAGAGAATTATAACCATTCTAGAATTTTCATATAACCACCAATATGAATTACAGTAGTTAAGAGTTTCAAAGCTTCTCATAGGGAAGGTATGCTAGTTGATGTCCCATTTATAATTAATCTTTATTTTGCAATTTCAAATATATACAATAATCACTGAATAAATATGAATTTAAGAGTTTGTCTCCCTCTTAATGACCCTTACAATATGCCTTACTAACTCTATTCCATGGCATAATATGTAAACAAAAAACTCATGTCTACTCCCTTTTTAAATTTTCAGCTATCTTTTGAACTCTGTAATGATTTTGCCACTGCTATTTGTGGAAGTGCTTATCTTCCTATGAATTACAAATTTTTCTCTCTCCTGCCCACTTAAGAGAATTCTGATTTCGCCCTCTCAGTTTGTTCCATGTCTGTCCCTCTTGGGTGAGTTATGCTTCACCAGGCAGTTTTCTTAGGTGCTGGTGATGCACCATCTGTGGGAAAAGGAAGGCGGAATAGACATAGGGGTATGACTCTAGGACCCAGAGGAGAGACTTTATAGAAAGCTTGGAGGAAGAGGACTTGTGGCAGGTCTGGGCAGCTCTGCTTCATGCAGCCATTCAAGACTGAATCAGGTTTCTCTTGGCTCCACAATTCTTTCAGGGTATAGATTTTGTCCTCCTTGTCAAAAGGGTTTCACCACCATCGTGTCTGGTTCCAGACGCAGGGCTGAGGGGAAAAAGGCAGTGAAAAGTGTATAACTTCATTGTGAAGATATCACACGGAAGTTGCACATATCACTTCTGTTCCTATTTTATTTGACCGTCCTTAGGTACATGGTTACACCAGCTTCAAGTTTTGCTGGTTGGCCATGCATGCCACTAGAATTTGAGGTGGTAGTTTCCATTACCAAAATAAAAATGGAGAGAATCAATATTTGAAGATAATTAACATAATCTGCTAAAAAACAATTCATTGCCCCTGAGATTTTCTTTCATCAAGAGAGAACACCTTGAACAGAAGCATCTCATTGACCTTAGCTAACAGAGAGCTAAATAAGTAGCATCTGCCCCTTATAATGTTATTGTCCAACAAGAGTGTTCACAGGTACACTTACTACAGAGAAATGAATGTATCACATTTAACTTAACTTTTGAAGTTTGAGTCTTAATAGTTAACAAGTACGTTTCTTTTTTTTTAATAAATTTATTTTGTTTTTATTTATTTTTGGCTGCATTGGGTCTTTGTTGCTGTGCGCGGGCTTTCTCTAGATGCGGTGAGTAGGGGCTACTCTTGGTTGAGGTGCACAAGCTTCTCATTGCAGTGGCTTCTCTTGTGGAGGAACACAGGCTCTAGGCATGTGGGCTTCAGTAGTTGTGGCTCGTGGGCTCGAGCACAGGCTCAGTAGTTGTGGTGCACAGTGTCAGTTGCACCGCAGCATGTGGGATCTTCCCAGACCAGGGCTCGAACCTGTGTCCCTTGCAATGGCAGGCGGATTCCTAACCACTGCGCCACCAGGGAGACCCACAAGTATGTTTCTTAAGTAGTGATTCCACTGACAAATATATTTCATGTTCTGATTTGTCCCAGTGAAAAAAGATAGCTTGAATGAAGAATTATTTATTTCATCATTAAGATTTGGTATAATTTAAAAAATAACCCCAGAAAATAAGGGACCACATTTGTATAAAAATTAACTTGTTCTCTAATCATTATTTTACATTAGTAATATGCACATCAGTTATGAGAGTAGCATGAATAAATGAAACTAAATTAGACATTATTAAAAATATACCCTTAAAATGCATACTTTGTCTCTCTGTTTATTCTGTTAATTCTGAAGAATATTTCCAGCTTTCAGGTAAACACACTAAGTAATATTGTTTGCATGTTAAACAGTTCTGAATTATGAACAACCTCTTAAATGTAGAATATTCTGTTTACCTGTAGGTTACTGGTCATAAAGCTGAGAAAATCAGCTCATGTAAGTTACATTAATTATAATTTGCAAACATTATTCTTTGTGCCAAGCTTATAATTGAGAGCATTTATTTCCCAGGATGTGCAAGAGCAGCTGTGGGCTGTGACTGGGAGGAGTCATCTTTGCACTTTTCACTGTTGCTAGGGAATTGCCTAATTTTTTCTTTGATATTCCCTCATATAAGGATTCCAGTTACAAATATGATGTTTTCATTCCACCCTGTGTATTAATCCTAAAGTCACTGTTTTAAAAGTTTAACCCAGGGGGCTTCCCTGGTGGTGCAGTGGTTGAGAGTCTGCCAGCCGATGTAGGGGACGCGGGTTCGTGCCCCGGTCCGGGAGGATCCCACATGCCGCGGAGCAGCTGGGCCCGTGAGCCATGGCTGCTGAGCCTGCGCGTCCGGAGCCTGTGCTCCGCAGCGGGAGAGGCCACAACAGTGAGAGGCCCGCGTACCACAAAAAAAAAAAAAAAGTTTAACCCATACGCATGCTGTTTTCTTCCAATTAATTCATAATAATAGGGCTTCCCTGGTGGCGCAGTGGTTGGGAATCCGCCTGCCAATGCAGGGGACACGTGTTCGTGCCCCGGTCCGGGAAGATCCCACATGCCGCGGAGCGGCTGGGCCCATGAGCCATGGCCGCTGAGCCTGTGCGTCCGGAGCCTGTGCTCCGCAACGGAAGAGGCCACAACAGTGAGAGGCCCGCGTATCAGAAATAATAATAATAATAATAATAATTCATAATAATAGAATGCATTTATTCTGCTGAGGCAAAGGCATAATATACTGATAAATATACAATCTGACTTTCCTGGTTTTAGAAGTAAAAATAAATGTAGACGTCAGTTTTGACAGATGATTGATGAAATTATCACTCTACAACAGTTCATTTTGTTAAGCTAAAAGGCACCTCAGGTTCTTTTTTTATTTATGTATTATCCTTAAACCGTATTGTTTTTGTTTTTGTTTTTGTTTTTGTGGTACGCGAGCCTCTCACTGTTGTGGCCTCTCCCGTTGTGGAGCACAGGCTCTGGACGCGCAGGCTCAGCGGCCATGGCTCACGGGCCCAGCCGCTCCGCGGCATGTGGGATCCTCCCAGACCGGGGCACGAACCCGCGTCCCCTGCATCGGCAGGCGGACTCTTAACCACTGCGCCACCAGGGAAGGCCCCTTAAACCGTATTTTTATAAGCATGACATATAGGTATCGGGGGATGAAAAGGAGCACATTAATAAATGTGGGCTCTCCCCACCACCTTTAAATAAACGTCAACCTTGGTTTACAAGTAGTTTTGTGAAAATCTTTTATTCATATTTTCAATCACAAAGAGCATCAGTTTCATTTTCAATTGTTCTATAATCTCCTCTCCTATATAAAATCCCTATTGAATCACAGTTATAGGGTTTAAAAAATCTTCAAAAAATCTCAGCGAGTTTAGGCATTATGATAAATGCTCTTTCTTCTTATGAGACTTTCCCATGTAACAGGTGTGGGCTATAAGCTAGACTCTAATTGGGCTTTGAGCAGAGACTGTTGGGGTCTTCGGGATATCTCTTTTGGGGAGCAGGTATGTGAGTACACTTTATCCACTGAAGAAAAATGGAGTAAATGCTCAGCGACTACAGTAGACTTTAGTGGAAGCAGTGTTACTCATTCAATGAACTGTCTGAATTTTGCTCACTGGCATAAACATATATTTCCAATTACTCTTGCTTTTATGTCGGGTCCAGAGCCTATCTCTAACCAAAATAAAGTGGGAGACAGTGAAATCGTTCCTTTCAAGCCTGAATTCCAAAATCTCCTGAATGATCTTCCATTTTTGCTGTCTTCCTTTGCTTGTCCTAAGTATGAATGAAAGGCTGAAGAAGAAATAATTCTGCACCTTCCAATATGGCAGCCACATACTCTGTGTAGGTAGATCTACTAAGAAGTTGAAGTGTGGCTAGGACACTAGAGGAACTTGGTTTTTAATTTAAATTAATTTGAACTTAAAGAGCTGCATGGCTCATAGCTACAGTATCAGACAGCACAGCTCTCTAGAAGCTGGTGGTGCAGAAATTTAGAGGAAGCCAGAATCCTAAAACATCACATGGAATGTTTCCCTTTGAACACTATAATCAGACTGTGTTGTTAGAAATAAATTTATAATTTGTTAACACAATGAGATATTTTTATTCTGTCTTACGGTAGCCAGAGTTAATCAGCATGACTAAGTCCTATTTATATTTGTAATCTCAGCATTTAGACTAGTACTGTCACATGTCTTGGTGAATAAATGAGTTAGCATTTGATATTCATATACTCTGTAGGTACTGAAAGAGCATTTGCTCAAAAATATGTGGCCTATAAAGCAATTTTAACTGTTATCATATATATAAGTATGCTTTTATATGTGTGTATGTATATAAAAATATCCAGATAATAGTCATGTAAAAATTAGCATGCCCTAATTTTCTCTTCCTTCTGAATATAGAGTTTTAGCAGTGAAGTTGAACTGTTAAGAGATTTTTATGACCCTTTGGTAAGGCAACTCAATTTAAAGAACTAAACTAAAATCATTGGTGACCTTTCCCTTACCATATGAAATGTTCCTTCCTTAATTTTTGTCAATGACTCATATACCTGCCATGTGATGTTAGAAGAGTTAGGTGTTTTTATTACTGAAATTCAAGGAGTCAAGGAGGAAGGCATGTAACAATTTTCTGAGATAACTGGAACCCATGAAGATGAGAGCCCATCTCTTGAATGAGTGTCTCTCAGTAGCACACTGGTCTCTTGCTATTAACAATGTGTTCAGTGACACAGGTAACCACAGAGAAGCAGGTCCTTTGGTTTTGATATTAGGTATCCCATTCATGTGATGGGCATGGGGACAGTGGAGAGAGTGATAGGTATCCCCAGGGAACGCTTTCACACTAACACTCTTATAGTACCTTCCCTCTGACAATAACCTCTTGGAGGCAGTGTGTTCCCATCATTTGATGATTACTTTTACTTGGTCATTACAACTCAAGGTGCATTCACTGTGTAATGATCAAGAAGTCAAGGGGGTTTTCTAGGAAAAAATATGCAGTGCATATATAGAAAGAGGTGTAGAAATATATAGAAAGTCTTCCGCTGATCATTGCTTACTATGATTTCTCCAGAGAAATTCTAACCCTATTTTCTTGGGGCTTTTCTTGGGACATAGCCTGATAACTTACGAAGCAAAAATATAATAGGTGGCCAATTCATTCCTATTAGTGGAATTTGTCTTCTAGTAAATAGGTCAATGCCACAGAAGAGTAGAATAGGGTGCATAACCAAACATGATGCCCAGTAAAGACAGGTAGTATTTATAGGAACCAGATGATACGCAGATAACTTGTAGGTAGGAAGAGGGGCCACACTTCACTCTAACAGGAGGAAAAGGAGAGATGGGTGCCAAAGCAGGTAGCTGGGTAGTATTGGCATGGTTTATGAGACACCCCCGTAATCTGATCTCCTTCTGTGAACTGCTCAACTAGGAGGGGCAGAACACGCAGAACAACATAATACACGGTAAATATTAGCCCTAAAATAGCACTAAAGCATTTTAGGGAACTGAAAATATGTACTCAAGTAGCAATACTAATATTTAGTGTGTCATAAGAACCCTGAAACAGTCATTCAGGGCTACTGCAAACAGATTTTACTCACTACACCCTCCCCTACCAAGGAGAGGACAGTCTTCTCTTGGGTGCTCATGTTCAGGAAATGTGCCAGGTTGAAGCACAATTAGTGTCCCGTCAATGTATTGCCAGATCAAATTGCGTATTTCTATACTTTGAATGAATAAAAGCTGAAGAATTTGTCTCCTGTATGCCAGACTGTATTATGGTCAAGAATTTTCCTTAGAAAATAAGTAAGGCTTAAGCCTGGAATCACGGAGTTTATTGAAACGAATAAGCCATAGCTTCAGGCAAAAGTCTATACAAATCAGTTTGATAAACCTAATTACCACTTTTTATAACACCTTTGGGCCACTTTGAAATAGAGTCCCAGCACTGTGCAGTGAATGGCTGACTTTCCCCGAGAGGCAGTGAGACAATGATTTAACTGAACTTTTTCTAAACAAAGAGCAGTTTCAATTTTTCTGTCTCCCAAAATATAGGGAAAAGCAGAATTCAAGCATGTCCTGACAGTCCTTCATTTCAACTCGCAAAACCTCATTCCTTATTTTAGCATCTTTAATATCATTAGCTAGAAGACTTAGTAGCTTTATATCACACCTGCTTTTTACCTTAACCTTATTAAATGGCAAGATGTTCGTACATGAAGTGCCTGGTTTGTGAGACTGTTCCCACTGCTGTCACACAAATGCACGGCTGCACAAACTACTGTCTGGTTGGTTCTGCCAGCTGTCCCAATGCCTCACATGCCATGGCTTACTTACTGCCTACCCTTCATTAGTTACATTAATTTCAGATTACTTTTGGCAAAACTAAACTGTATTTATACCACTCTTTATACTTCTGTGTGTAATTTTGGCCTCCCAAAGCTTCTGAGAACCATTTTTATAGCCTATCACAGTATCACTCGTTTCCAAATGTGTATCCTGCTCTTATTCAATATTAATTTAATCTTTAACCAAACTTAACCATTCATAAATTTTTCCTCAGAATGTAATTGTTGTTATATATTTTAATTTTGAAAGTAAACTTTATTAAATTATAATGCCCATTTAGAAATCAAATCATAACATATAGCTCAGTAAACTTTCATAATCTGAATGTATTTGTTTAATCAGCATCCAGATCAAGAAACAGAGCTTTAGGAGCATTCCAGAAGCCCCCTTAGTGACCCTTTTGTTCACTAAGCTGCCCCTCCCAAGGGGAACCAGGATCCAGACTGCTAAAAGCATGTCTTGAATTTTATACTGAAATAATATCGTGTACACTTTTTAAAAAATCTGTTCACTTTCCCTAAATATTGTGCTTGTCAGATTCAAGTTGAATGCAAGTTGTTGCTTACACCTAGACTTTCTTTATTCTATTGATATCAGGGCTTGATTCTCACCTCTTTATTACTGCTTAAAATACACAATGTTTAAAATGCTATTTCCCAACTCCAAGTCTGTTTTCTGCCAGGCTCATGATTGGAATTTCTGAACATTTCTCAAGCAAGTCCTAGTTCAAAGGCTTCTTCCATGATAGTCTTTGTCACTTTTCTTCTTTCACCTCTGTTCTCAGCCAAAGGGTGGTCCTTGATATTCTAAATAAGCATAAAATATTTATGGTACTTCTAATATTGTACTCGGTGTATTCTGCTCAGCTTCTTATTTTTGTTGTATCATGTATTGTACTTTAGACACTGTTCTAGATACTGGAAGATAGAATGCTGAAACAAGACAGAGTCCTCTTGCCTTACATTGCAGTTGATGATTGTACAGTGATTTGTACTGCACCCTTTTCCACTTACTGGAGTCTAGGCACAGGATTAAAATAATGGCATCATTAAAAGCAAGACATACATTACGCTACACCAAGGAATATGGACAAATTATTATATTAGTGCTCTCCCACAAATTGTTTAATTCCATATAAATGAATTCCAGTGTAGTCAGGGTTTCCTTATGGGATTTCTCCTAGCTATTCTTTCCCATTATTGGACCAAATACAGCCCAAATGGCCTCTGTAAATATTTTGATAATTCCATCCAGACAGGATGTACCTCCTTTTCCCCCTCACACACCAGATTTGGTTCAGATGTCATGACTGATGGTGTTATATAAGGTATTTATCATTCACATCATGAGACTTCTTGGAAGGAGCAAGGCAAGTTCCCAAGCATGTCAGAAAATGGCTTGAGAAAGGAGGGAAAAGAGAGTGGCTTTGGCGTTTCATGGTGCATAGGAGGTAGGGCTGGAGTGATGATTCCTGCACATGTGCTGGGGATTGTGTGGTTTGAACCTCCTGCCAGTACTAAAGTAGGGAGCACTTGTCTTTTCTTAACCACTTGCCCTAAGGTGGACACAGAAGGGAAAAGAAATAGAAGTGTTGGGGCTTGAAAGCTGTGAACAGTCAAATATAAAAAATGGAGTCAGATTCTATTTCAGTAAACTTCTTGATTTTACCATAAGGTCTCAAGAATTCATTATCGTTCTTTTCAGTATCCACAGCAGAATAACGATCATACCAGTTACTGGAAGTAGTGCTTGGCTCAGTGTTTCTGATAACTTAATCCTCTTAGCAAGGTCAGGAATGTCAGGAAAATTGTTATAGATCATAGGGATTATTAATCCAGAGACACAGGTGAAAGGGTTGAGAGAAAGCTGTTGGTTTGTCAGTTCAAGGACATTTGACTTTTAGGAACCATAACTCAGAGACTGTGTGAGTGTGTGTGTGGGTGAGAGAGAGAGAAATGAAAAAAGAATCTTTACTTTTGTAATGAAGTGTTAGTAGAGAATCCAAATAATTCAGAATATAGAAATGGTGGAGAGTTAATAAATTCAGGCTTTTTATTTCCATGAGTTAATACAAATGGGTCCTTTGCTTTTGGCTAAAGGGGGAGGAATGAAGTTTTTTGGTTGTTGTTGTGGTTTGCTTATTTGATTCTTTTTTTTCCTACATGCACTGGATTCTGATGAGAAGAGATGGAGAAATAAATGATGGTAAAGGTTCTATGGCACCTCCTTCCCATTCCTGAACTCGGTGATAGTTTCTGTTGTTGTTATTTTTAGTTTTGGGGGGGTTTGTTTTTTTATTTGTTGGTGATCGTTTTGAATCCGTGGTGTCAGGCAAATGTTTAACCATCACTCCCTCCTTAAAAAAAGCATAACTTGAACCTAATTTGTATCATATGCTTATTTCCATGGTGTAAATATTATTACCATGGTCTATTTCAAGCAGTCAATGAGATCACACCACTCTTTCAAATCTTTAGGGATTAATATCCTGCGATGAAGTAGCTGACAAGTATTTTCTGAGATTGAGTTTAAGCAGTATTTCTTCACGGCCTGTGTGGCAAAGGCTAACTCAGAGCTGTGAGATGGCTAGCGCTCTGCTTCTGCAGGCCTCGGGAAACACACTGCAGACAACAGCTGTGCCCCGCTGAACAGAGCCACACAGAAAGCCATCAGGACAGTGGAGCAGAAAAACACTATCTGGCTTCCTCCTGAGCAGCAGAGAGTAGAACTCTGCTGATTCCCAGAAATAACTGCAATAGGAGGCAAACATCGTGAGGGCTGTGAGAGCAGGTTGAGGCTGAGACAATATATTTATAATGTCTGTTTTAAATCCACAGATTGGTGAGGAGATGTTTTAACAGGAAAAGCTACTGGCATTACCACTGATTAAACACAGTTGGAAAACAACTACAAAAATGTAGATAAAAATTAAACTTGAGATTGAGAATATAAGTATGATCCTAATTACAACAAATAATTCATGTTCTTCAGTCATGACTAACACAATGCACAGTAAGGATTATTAATTCTATGAAGGTGAAGGCTTAATCTGATATTTGATTTAAACTTGATGACATACTTTTAATTTTCATGATTCGTTCTGTATGGAATGTGCCCATTTGTTCATGTAATAACATTTGTTCATTATTTAAATAATAAAAGACAGGCAAACAGTATCAGTTGCAGTGATATTTATCCTTTTTGTTCCATGAACTATGTCAGTTAGGTTCTAGAGCAATGGAAAAATCAACAAGCAGTGACTAAATAATTAATAGGTATATTTTGTTTTACATGAGCAGATGTCTGTTGGGAGGCCTTCCATATCCAGTATATGCACCCCACATGAGCTCTGTTCATCATTCTTTGTTTAATACTTTAGGACTCTCCTGAAAGTCATGTACCTGCTCTACAGCAAATGTGTAGGTTCTTATTCTTAATGTTTTCTTTGTTGATCATGAAAATCCAGAGCTCGGTGTTAGAACCTCAGAGCAGGTGTATAAAGAGCACGCTCTAAAATATGTTTTTTCTTAGACATTTAGTGGTGTTGGAGTAAACAGTCAGAGGCAACTCGGGTGAAAATAACCTTTGTCCTCCTAGCCGCTCACACCTTGATGTTCTAGGCAGACTTCTTATTCTCGTCTCTCAAAAGATTTCTCAGATCAGTTTAACTATTTCCTGTCATTTTGGCACCTTAGTCCCTCTATCCTTTACACATGAAACTCTTCTCTGTGCTCTCCTGATGCACTCATCCTCCTACAGCCCCAATATCTAAGTGATATTCCTAAGAAAACTGACCCACGTGGCTTAATTTTTTACTCTTCACAAGACAAAGAAGCGAAGAGGCGACAAAGATGAAACACTGCAGTGCTGTATAGCAAGGGGTCGAGGAGAGGGAGACCATGTATCTGTTCAGATTGATTCATCAGTGTGTGTACCTGGGATAAGAATTAATTTCAGGGTAAAAAATGTCATTGAGATTTAAACATATTCTGTTCTTCAGTGTTTCATGCATACAAGACAATATGCATAATACACATGTAATTCTGTAGCATAATTAGAACATTTGTACGCATGAGTTACCACTCAAACTAAGACTTAGAATATTAGTGATGACTTTACATTAATCCATGAGCTCCTCCGTTTTCCATGTTCCTGCCTTCTGTCATATGAGATTGCTTATCAGAAATTATTTTTCTATTACAGTTTAACCAAAAATGCATTTACTCCTAAACAATGCATGTTTCATTGTGCTTGCTCTTCATCCTTTAACAAAGGGTATCTTCCTCTCTGTATTCACCCGTAACTGACCTTTTTCATACAATACTGCATTTTTAAGCTTAGTAATACTGTTTTAGATAACTATTGTATAGTGTCCTCCCTGAGGTATAATAACCCATGGTATGAACATCTATTCCATTAATACAGTTATCCATTCTCTGGCTAATAATCATTTGTTTCCAACTATTTGCTATTATAAGCAACACTGCTTATATACATTCTCGTATATGCCTCTTGCACTTGGACAACAATTTCTGCAAAATGTGTTTATCAGTACGGAATATCTGGTGCTTAGAGTTTATATGTTTCGTCTTTATAATACAAAAGTGTTTTCCAAATTGTTTTTATCAATCATACACTCACACCAAACGTACCTAATTTCCATTACTTCTTATCTATGACAACATTTGGTAGTAAGAAGTTTCTCAATTATTACAAATCTAGGGAAAAAACTTACATCTCAGTATTTTCAAGATTCGCATTTCCCCCAATACTGATAAGATTCAACATATTGCCATTTATGTGTTCTCCCCTGCACAGTCACAGTTTCTATCTTCAGGCCACATTTTCCTGAGATATTTGATTTTTCTCTCAATGGCATGCTTACATATTTTGGATATTATTCTTTCACAGCCATGCTTTTCAAATATCTTCTCAGAAATACTGGTTTGTCTTTATACTATCAATTGAAATCTCCAATTTCAAAACAATCAAAATTATTAAGTTCTACCTTCTTGATTTACTCATATTGCATGCTTTTGCAGAAGTGCTTTTATTTATAAAATTGAGATCATACAAATGTTGTATAATTTCTTCACCAGACTTTAGTTTTAAACTTTTAGTTTATCTAGAATTGAATTTTGTGTATAGTGTAAAATAAGGACCCAATTTCACTGTCATCCCCTTACGGATATTGAAGCTATTGTCCAAAACAATTATTTTAAAGATTTGCGATATTACCATTGTTGTATAGCGTGTTCACTATATGTGTTCATCTCTTTCTGGAGTTTTTATAACGATCCATATTTTAACTGATAAATCTATGAGGCAACAAAGTAACGTTAAATACAATAATTTTGTAATGAATATTAATATCTGATAAGGTTAGCCATCCCAATATATTCTTTTACACACTATTTTTAGATACTGACTCTTCATTTAAATTTTATAATTATTTTCTAGAAGAATCTTTCAAAGGTATTGTTTGGATTTGCACTGGATATAAACAATGATTTGGGTGAAACTAATATATTTACAATATCGTTATTCCTGGCAAAACATTTGGCTACCTTTGGTTGATTGTATCATGGAAGGCAGAGTGCATACCCACCGCACTGTAATGTTGGTGGGAATGTTAGGGTAAATCAAGAAAGTTGATATGTTTTTGTTAATTCTTTCCATTTTAAACAAATCCTGCAAGAGAAATGTAAACACACTAGAGATTGTGATGGATGGAGAAAAAGCTCTGCTTAAGCTGCTTCTGGCCTACAGTCTACATTGGTGGAGAATGTTGAGATTTGGAGTCTTTGAGCTCTGTATCTGTTAGAAGCAGTGACCTTAAAGTGTATGTCTTATGAAAGAATAAATATTTGGCCCAAACCTCTTCTAGACACATCTTCTGCTAGGAGTTTTCTGCCCTGTGATGGGAGCCAGCATAGGAAGGAACGTAAGGCCCCACTGGAGCTGCTTGTTTCATGTAAGCTCAATCAAGCTGACAGAGAGGGATGACAAAAGAACAGAGTCTGCTGAACATAAGACAGAGCCCTCGGGCTTAACAGCTATATATAGACAAGATCTGTAGTTGTTTGTACATAGAACTGACCAGAAACAAATAGATTATATTTTTAGAATTGTAGGAATTGTATTGCCAAGAATTGTATTGTCAAAACAAGAAAAGAAATTACAAACCTGGAAAACTTAAAATTGTTCAACTCTTAGAGCACAAGCAGAAGTAAGCCAAACAAGTTGTGCATCACCCAACTGACAGCTGATCTGAAGATGCACATCTTTCAACAACTCTAGAAAATTCTTAGCTATGATCTTTGAAATATTGCTTCTCTTCCATAGTCTTTATTTCCTCTTTTAGGGACTGTGATTAGCCAATTTTACATCTTGTCATTCTATCTTTTGTGTCTTGTAATATCTACTGGCTGTTTCTGTATTTAAATTTCTCTGTGCTTCATTTTAGTCACATCAAACTTAACTTCTAGTCACAAATATTTTCAGTGTGCCTAACTGCTCTAAATTTCTGTTTTTGGAACTTTAAAAATTCTCTTTTTTTTTTCTTTTCTGTGTGTCTGTATAAAATATATCTGACTTGAACAGCATGGGTTTAAAATGGCGGGGGGGGGGGGAGACGGGGGTCTGCTTAGAGGCAGATTTCCTTTTTTCAGTAAGTACTACAGTACCGTACTGTCCATGGTTGGTTGAACTCCCAGATGGGAACCTCAGGTACAGAAAGCCTACAATGGGACTTGAGCATCTGTAGATTTTGGTATCCACTGTGGGTTCTGGAAACAATCCCCCAGGATACCAAGGGACTACATACTATCTATATAGTTTCCATATCACACAGGCCATTTTATAATCCTTTGTTCCTTTCTCATTTGTGTGAGCCCTTTTACTTTATATGTATTTCCTACATACTAATTTTATATTTCATATCTAATAATTGCAGTATCTTAAATATTTGTAGGACTCAATCTGGGGTTTTGAAATGGTTATTTCATTCAGGACTTTTCTGGATTTTGCTTTTGCTTACTGCCTTAGTGTTCCTGCTTATATTTGGGTTCCCTTCTTGTCATTCCATTTTTTTTTAACTAAATTTACTTATTTTTATTTTGGAAGTCAGCTAAAAAAAGTTCATGATATGTTAAGCTCTGCCTGTTGCAATTTATGTATTGGTTTGGCCAAAATGTTCGTTCGGTTTTAAGTAAAAATAAACGACACATTTTTCATTTTCACCAAGAACTTTATTGAACAACGTATTCATAAACCAAACTAACTTTTTGGCCAACCCAACAGTAAGTACTTGCACTTTAGTGAGGTGACTCTTTACAGTACCTGCTTTACCTAAGTCCACCAACAGTATATTGTTTTCTGCCTAATCATATTATAAACCACATAAATGCATGTCATCTAATTTATTTCATATAATTAACTTTAAAAGTCGGTTAGCATACATTTGGGAAACATCTACATGCCATGAACTCTGCTTTATGCCAATTATACAAAATTAATTAAAAAAACTGTCCCAGTACTTCTAATATTTAAGGTTCACATGGGGTGACAAATGTGAAATCAATCAATTAGTAAACTACAATGTGAAATAACAAGATAAAATACAATACAGTAATAAAATGGTGATGACTATAATATTTTCTGTTGCTTGGAACCAGAAATTCTGGTTAATATGTGAGGTTTAAACAAGGAAGTATGAGGAAAAGAGGACTTATATCTGCCTATAGGAGTGAGGGAAGACTTCCCAGGAATAGTATAGATTGAAGAAAAATGAGTACTGAGAAAATGAATGTAATTTAAAATCATTCCGGGTGAAGTGGACATGTAGGTTTCATAAGAGAGAGAAGTCATACATTGAATATAGGTTTCATAAGAGAGAGAAGTCATACATTGAAACATTTCTATTTTATTATGTCATCACTAGGGAATTGGTAAAGAACTTGGATTGCCAGTACATGCCAATAGTGCTATAGAATAATGGGAAGCAAACTGAGAGTTGATAGGACCAATGAAGAGTGATTGAGGTAACCTCAAAAGCAGATGATGAAACTTGTAAGTAGTGAAATCAGGATGGAGATGGGGAAATAAATGATTAACAATTGATTAAAAACTGAAAAAGGATGGCATTTAGGATGGTTTCTAGTTCATTGTCTGGGCAAGTGAGTAAAGCTGTCATTCATCAAGATTAGAGATACAGGAGAAAAAGGAGCAGATTCTTGAAGGTGTTTAGTTTTGGATTGAGTTGAAGTTGACCCTGAACATTTAGGAAATGATGTTTAGTGTTTAAGTAAGTATAGAGAAATGCAGTTAACATTGAGTGAGATGAAATGAGCTGGGAATTATTGATTTTTAAGTTTTTGCATGGACTCTCTTTGGAAAGCTGTATAAAATACAAAGCAGGAATGAGGCAGAGTCTTGGGCAAGCCAGTACTTACAGGACAAACATAAAATGTGCCTACAGAGGAAAACTACAATGATATGATTATTTTCCTTCCTACCCTTAGTGTACTCATAATATTTTGTATTTTTATAATCCTAAAATGACTACATTAATTTTAGATAAATATTTGTAGCAAAAATATCTCTGTTTCCTCAAGTTGCCAAATTGTTTATTTACTTCTGTAGAATTGCTGTGTTGAGACATTTTATCATGCTGTTTTACAAAACTGTTTCATTGTGCTGAAAAATTAACCAAGTAAGTAGCCTTACTAACACTAAATCCAAGCTTAAACTGTGCCTCTGGATTTTGAAAAAGAGGTAAGAATTTCTTAACATTTTCAGTTCCAGTTGTCATCCTGGTTATCATTACTATTCCTCCCCTATCATTCATCATAATTGTGTTCATATTGTAATGTCTCATATTTATGAATACTATTATGTTTGCAATCATTGTACTGGATAAAAATCCAGTTGTATTTTCTTTTTCTCTTATTTTTACAACATGCTTTATGCATAATAATTCTCTTTGTTTCCCAATTCTAAAACCGCATAATTTGTTGTCTCTTAGCAACAGACTAGAGAGGCTACCAGATTTATTTATTTACATGCTTGATTTCTGAAGGGAAGTGGACAAACTGCGTATCATCCAAGGAGTGCCTAAAAGTACTTTTTTAGTCAGCGAGACTATTTCAATGGCTAAATAAAAAGGGTTGATGCACTTTTCTTAGCATATTTCTTAAGACATTCCACAATATTTCATTGTACTTGTTATAAAAAAAACCAGGTTGAAGGTTGAAACCACTCTCCCCACCAAAATTTTTTAAAAGAACTCAGAGTAAATACAGAAGAATGATTAAGTAAGACTTAACTGAAGTGCTGGGTGAATGCTAAATTTAAAACATGAATAAAGTTCCTTTAAAAAAAAATCCTTGATCATTAAGTTTGGAAGCTGTAATGGGAAAAGAGTAGGAACTGTGAGTTGTCTGGTATGTTAGTTTCCTATAGGCACTGTAACAAATTGCCACAAATTTAGTGGCTTAAAACAACACAAATTTATTCTCTTTCGGTTTTGAGAGCTGAGTCTTATGGGGCTGAAAAATCAAATTGTCAGCAAAGCTGGTTCCTTCTGAAGGCTCTGAGTGGAGAATCTGTTGCCTTGCATTTTTCTGCCTTTACTGGCTGCCTGTACTCCTTGGCTTATGTCCTTACCTCCACCTTCAAACTGCATCTCTCCAATCTCTGCCTCTCTCATCATGTTGCTTTCTTCTCTGCTGACTCTCCTGGGTCCCTCTTATAAGGGTCATCTTGATTACGTGGGGCCTATTTGGATAATCCATGATAATCTCCCCATCTCAAGATCTTTAACTGAATCACGTCTGAAAAATCCCTTTTGCCACATAGGGTAACATTCACAGGTTCCAGGGATTAAGGCATGTACATATTTAAGGAGCCATTATCCAGTACACCACAGTTGATTTGTTCTCTTTTTATTTGCTTTGTATTTCTCTTCTCCCCTAAGGAATTTTACCTCACAAAATCCTCCCTTTTATTTGCTTATGTTCCACTTTACTTGTTTGATGCCTAGGCTTGTGAAACTGGCCTTTTTAATCTTTGAAAAAAAATGCATATAGCCTTTTGCCACTACATTTGAATTTTCACAGGTGTTTATTTGAGGGCTTAGTTGTCATTTAAATTTTAATACTTTTGCATGTGAAAACCTTGAGAAAGGGCATTTCAGGGACAAGGAAGACTAAGTTCAAAAACTCTGGGATGGGGATTCCCTGGTGGCGCAGTGGTTGAGAGTCCGCCTGCCGATGCAGGGGACATGGGTTCGTGCCCTGGTCCAGGAAGATCCCACATGCCGCGGAGCAGCTGGGCCCGTGAGCCATGGCCGCTGTGCGTCCGGAGCCTGCGCTCTGCGACGGGAGAGGCCACAACAGTGAGAGGCTCGCTTACCGCAAAAAACAAAACAAAACAAAAAAACTCAGGCATGTACAAGCTTGAAAATTTTAAGGAAGCTAAATTTTGGGGGCTAGAGTAGAGTTGTCAGTTAAGAAACAGGACACCCAGTTAAAATTGAATTTTTAAAAAAGTTCAATTAAAAGTATTTTTTAAATTCAATTAAAAAAACTTTTTTTGCATAAGTATATCCCAACCATTGGATGGCACATCTTATACTTTAAAAAGAGGGGTTTTTTTTTTTGTTTTTTAATCTGAAATTTAAATTTAAACGTGTGTTCTTTTTTTTTTTCTCTTCCCTTTTTGCTAAATCTGGCAACCCTAGACTAGCTCATGAGAAATAAGAATGTGTGGTTGATGTTGTTAGGAGAAGTAGTCAGAGAGACTACTTTTAGTCCTAAAAGGCCAGCAGAAAAAGTTTGCATATTTTCTACATGCAATTCAAAGGCACTGGAAGGTTTTAAGCAGTCAAGTGTTAGATAAAATCTTATTTATATTCTAAGATACGTGCACTGGTGTCTTTGTGGAAGTAGGCCATGAAAGGACAAGCTCTCGAAAGCAAGGAGACAGTGTGAGTAGCCAGTCTTGGCTGGAGATAGTAGTGTTTGAATTTGGGAGGTAGTCAAAGTAGAGCCAAGTGTCATTCAGTTGGGGGACAAGTGTTCAACATAACTGTTAGCATGGTGGTAGTGGGTGGGAAGACAAATGAAGAACCTTGGTTAAAATAGAATAAACAGAAGAATGGGAAAACTTCCCAAACTTCAAACCTGAGTAAGTTAAGCCGTGGGCAGGCTTTTCTTCAGTAAAAGAGTGACCTTAGGGAAGTTGTAAGTTTCTCTCTAGCAAGGAATAACAATATAAAGGAAATAAAGTTACTGTATGTGTATCATTGCTTCATATGTGGAGGAGTCACAAGAGTGTTAGCATGGGCTGGGTGACATCACCAAGGTGGTGCCATCACCAAGGTGGTGCCATCACCAAGGTGGCGCCATCACCAAGGTGGCGACATAAGTTGTTTCTGATTTCCTCCCCCCGACAAGAAGAACAACTAAAAACTATTCAAGAACAAGATAACGCTGAAAAAATCCTAGAACGTGGGGGTAACTCTGAAGCACCCGCCATGCCACAGAGACCAAGACATCCTGCATCAGAAGGGTAAGAGAGCAGCAACGTGTTGACCACATGGCCTCACTTGCAGGCTAGTGCAGCACGACACAAAGAGTTCTCTACCCCTGAGCCTCTGGTTCCTCCAGTGAAGAAAGAGAACCAAGGGGAGCCAACTTGCTCCCTTAGCATTGTGGGTGGCTTTGCAGAAGCCCCTACTTTGATCTAGTACCACAGGGATTGCAGGGGCCTGTGGGGCGCAATCGCTGGGAATCTGACTGTGATGGAGAAGGGGGCGGGGCTTGCAATGGTCAGCTCACAGATCTTGGCAGGCTGAGTTCTCACCGGTAGTGCCCAAGTAGTAATTCCAGCAGTGGCTTTGGCCATCTGCAGAACCAGGCTGGGCGCACATTCTGACCAGAGAACTTGGTGGATGCAGGTCTGCCTGATTTGGATCCTTAAGCAAGCAATTTTGCCAGCCCTAGAGCCCAGATTGCCCATACCCATACTCCCCACAGCCCCAGCCTCTGTGGAGAGTATCTTCTGGGCCTATCTGAACAGAAGGACTGGCAATAACTCCTGGAAGCTGTGCAGTCCAGTGGCACTTGAGTGGAGAGGCAGACAGAGCTGACTATCCTCAGAGCAAAGCCAGTACTGGGCGTAGGGCATTCCCATGCTACTACAGCAGGGGAATAATCCATAGCCGAGGCTGAGGGTAGCATCCAACCCCTCCCAAGCAGAGACTCTGTTAGGGAAATTGAAAGTGGCCTAGGGAGGCCCCTTTCCCTCCCACCCAGGTAAGGGAGCCGAGCCCCCGCTCCCTCGGTGGAGTGTGTCTTCCAGGACTATCTGACCAGAAGAGTTGGAGACAGCCCTGGAAACCATGTAGCACAGCAGAACTCCAGCTGAGAGGCAGGCAGAACTGATAGTTTTCAGAACAAAGCCAGTGGCCCTATTTGGTCAGGAAACTTGGGGTGCTGGTTGTCTTGAGTTAAGACAATGAAGAACCTTACCAGATTTAGAGCTTCTTCTCCTGCAGCGTCCAGATGGAATATAATCCACAGCCCTGCTCATCACTGAATACAGCCTTCAGCCTCTCTGACCAGCATCAGTAAGTACAGTGGCACCATAAGTACAGTGCAGCCCCCATCTGCAGAGCAAAACCAGCAGCCTCACCTGACCAGGGAATTCAGGGCACACTCTGGCCTGATTTGGGTTGGCAAATAATAAGCTGTGTAGGCTTTGTGCATCCTGGTGCCCCATCAGGACAAGGAAGCTAATGTATAGCCCAAATACTACTGACTATAGTACCCAATCCTGACCATCCAGGAAGCCTGACGGAGAATTCAGGCAACCACAGCGTCCATCCTGCAGCCTCACTTGGGTAGAAAACCAAACCAGCAGTTCTATCTAACTGTCCTCAGGCAGTGGCACTCCCCCCCATCACCACCCCAAACCATACATATCTTCAAAGCTCAAAGAGTTGCCTTGCCTAGAAATAGACCATAATAGCAGGCCCCACCTGCCCAAGGACATTACCAAGGTCAAAGACTAATAATTTTAAGAACAGCAGAGAAAAGAGAGAAGTTACATACAAGGGAACCCCATTTGCCTATCAACGAATTTTTCAAAGAAACTTTTTGAGCCAGGAGAGAATAGGAGGACATATTCAAAATATTGGGAAAAAACTGTCAGTCAAGAATTCTGTAACTTCTGAAGCTACCCTTCAGAAATGGAGGAGAGAGAAATACTTTCCTGAACAAACAGAAGCTGAGGGAGATCATTACCACCAGACCTGCTTTACAAGAAATGCTAAAGGAAGTTCTTTGAGTAGAAGTAAAAGAACACTAATTAACATCATAAAGACATTAAAAATGTAGTGTATATCTCACTGGTAATGGGAAACATATAGTCATAGTTAGATTCTGCAATATGGTAATAGTGGTGCAAAATTCACTTAACAAAACTAGTTTGGAAGTTTAAAAAAAAGAATATGGTGGGACTTCCCTGGTGGCACAGTGGTTGAGAGTCCGCCTGCCGATGCAGGGGACGTGGGTTCATGCCCCAGTCCGGGAAGATCCCACATGCCGCGGAGTGGCTGGGCCCGTGAGCCATGGCCGCTGAGCCTGCGCATCCAGAGCCTGTCCTCCACAATGGGAGAGGCCACAGCAGTGAGAGGCCCTCGTACCGCAAAAAAAAAAAAAGAATATGGTAAAAATAACCATAATTATAATAATCTGTTATTAGTTGCACCATATAAAAAACATGTAAATTGTAATAGCAATAACCTAAAGTGTGAGCAGGAGGAGAAGTGAAAGTGCAGAGATTACAAATTCTATTAGTTAAGTTGTTAACAGTTTAAAATAGGGTGTTATGAGATTAAGGTATTTTATGTAAGCCTCATGGTGCTGGGATAATTGGATATTCACATCTAAAAGAATGAAACTGGATCCATATCTTACACCACACAAAAATTAACTCAAAGTGGATTAAAGACTTAAATGTAAGACATGAAACTCCTAGAAGAAAACACTGGAATAAAACTCCTTGACATGGGTCTTGGTAATGATTTTTTCATTAGGACACCTAAAGCATAAGAAACAAATAATATACAAACCAGTGGGACTACTTTAAACTAAAAAGCTTCTGCACAGCAAAAGAAACCAGCAACAAAGTGAAAAGACAACCTAAGGAAAGGAAAAAGTATTTGCAAGCCATTTATCAGATAAGGGGTTAACACCCAAAATATATAAAGAACTCAGTACAATTCAATAGCAAACCCCAAATAACCCAATTTTAAAGATGGACAAAAGACCTGAATGGACATTTGTCCAAGGAAGATATCCAAAAGGCCAACAGGTATGTGCAAAGATGCTTCAACATCACTTGTCCCTAGGGAAATGCATCATCAAAAAGACAAGAGATAACAATGGATGTGGAGAAAAAGGGAACCCTTGTGCACTGTTGGTAGGATTGTAAATTGGAATAGCCCCCATGGAAAATAGTAGGGAGGATCCTCAAAAAATTAAACATGTATATACCATATGATCCAGCAATTCCACTTTTGGGAATATATCCAAAGAAAACAAAATCACTAACTTGAAAAAATATATGCACATCCATGTTCATTGTAGCGTTATTTACAGTAGCTAAAATATGGAAACAACCTAAGTGTCCATCAGTGGATGAATGGATAAAGTAGTTGTGATGTATACATACAACGGAATGTTATTCAGCTGTAAAAAAATTGAGGAAATCCTATCATTTGCAACAACATGGATGGACCTTGAAGACATTATGCTAAGTGAAGTAAATGAGACAGAGAAAAACAATGCATATGATCTCACTTATATGTGGAATCTAAAAACAAAAACAAACCATCAAAATAACAAAAATCACCAAACTCATAGAAAAAGAGATCAATCTGACTTGTGGTTATCAGAGGCGGAGGGTGGGGAGAGGGGGCACTAGAGGAAGGTGGTCCAAAGTACAATTTCCTGTTATAATATAAATACTAGAGATGTAATGTACAACATGATGACTATAGCTAACACTGCTGTATGATATATAGGAGAGTTGAGAGTAAATTCTATAAGCTATCACCAGGTGATTCTTTTTCTTTTCTTTTTATTGTATCTACATGAGAAGATGGATGCTAACAAAACCTACTGTGGTAATCATTTCACAATGTATATTAATCAAAATATCATGCTAAAAGCCTTAAATTTATACAGTGATGTATGTCAATTATTTCTCAATAAAACTACAAAAACAGTGTTAACGTGTTTTTTTCAAGAAGATTCTATTTTTCACATATTATTATAGTGCTTGGGAATATATTATATTTTACTAGTCATCAGCAGATTTCTAGAATCAACTGTTTAAACTTTAGTACCATTTCAGAATAGAAGTCAATTTTTTTTTTTTTTTTTTTTTGCGGTATGTGGACCTCACTGTTGTGGCCTCTCCTGTTGCGGAGCACAGACTCCGGACGCGCAGGCTCAGCGGCCATGGCTCACGGGCCCAGCCGCTCCACAGCATGTGGGATCTTCCCGGACCAGGGCACGAACCCGTGTCCCCTTCATCGGCAGGCGGACTCTCAACCACTGCGCCACCAGGGAAGCCCTAGAAGTCAATTTTTGACTAATTTTTATTTGCTTTTTCTTTTGTTAAAAAAATTTTGTCAGCAAATGTGCTATTAATTTTTTTCTTTCTAAAGAATTATAAAAGTGTTGTTAGCAGACAGAATTTAAATTTTAAACAGTGTTGATACCTAGGAAAAGTATGATTAGAGGAAAGGAAACAATAGTAGATTGTTTATCCTAGAGTCAATACAATATTGAATGTATTCGCCTTGATTTTTGAAAAATGTAATTTCTTTCCATTTTTCCTCCTGTCATTAATTGAAGCAGCAGATTTCTCTTCACCAACAAACATAGTTTCCTATACACTTGTAACACAGCCTATATTGCTGTTAAATCAAGCACAATTTTTTTTTTTTTTTTTTTTTTTTTGCTGTACGCGGGCCTCTCACTGCTGTGGCCTCTCCCGTTGCGGAGCACAGGCTCCGGACACACAGGCTCCGCGGCCATGGCTCGCGGGCCCAGCCGCTCCGCGGCATGTGGGATCTTCCGGGATCGGGGCACGAACCCGTGTCCCCTGCATCGGCAGGCAGACTCTCAACCACTGCGCCACCAGGGAAGCCCAAATCAAGCACAATTAATCACCAAGTATTATTTCTTTCATTTCCTTCTTGCCCTTGTATTCTCTCTCCAGTTATTTTTCCATCTAAATTAGTTGAGCATAAAGTTCTAAGTATGAACTTTATGAAACGTTAATGCTCAGCAAACAATTCAGTTTTATAAATAGAATAATATGCTTCAAGGATTCAATATTATAACATGATGAATATTCGAAAAGAATCATTAGCAGGACACAAAATTAACAAACAAGTTAGTTTCATTGCCACTCCACAAAAAAGTATTACTCGATTTTTAAAAATCATATATATCTATTCACTAGATAATTAATGTCATTTTGAAAAGAGATATAAAAACCAGGGAACAGGAAAATGTTGCTCCCAGGAAAACGTTGCATATGTCCAAAGGAAATGAAGAATTTAAAAAACTGTATTGCCCAGAATATTCATCTTTTTCTCAGTATCTTAATTCAAGAATTTGCCTTTTTTTCCTCAAGGAATTAAGGTTACCTGGAGCTAGTAAATATGTTATTATGTTGTTTTTTGTTAAATAATAACTTTTTACAATAACATAAATATCACATGTTTGAAACTATTTAATTAGGACAGATTCCCCAATCAGAGTTACCTGGTTAAAAAGAATATCTTTAAAGCTCATGATTGTTTTCCAGAACAACTGTGGCATTTTAAACTACTACCAATACTGTTTCAAGGTATCTGTTTCGTCAGCATTATCTTTGTCATTAAAAACATGTCAAAAATTTATCCTTGTGAATTTGATAATAAAATATCTCAATATTTCTTCATAATGTATTTCTTTGAAAATACCTCAGATATTTTTGAGAATTATAATTCCTTATGTTTAATGAGATATTTCTTTAAAAATATATTCTTTCCCTTAGTCTATTTTATTATTTTGTTATTGTGAGGGGAGCTCTTATTATTATCACTTGTGAATTTTATGAATCCTTAATGATGCTAAAGAGAAAATGATATATGTCCTACATGATGAATGATTATGTAACGTTTGTTGATAATATTTTACTGAATTCCCTATTTGACTTTCAGTTTTGTTTCAGACAAATATAATTTTGATTGGCTTATCTTGACCTATAAATTGCTACTCTTTGTGATCAAATTGTCCAACCTTCTTTTTGTCAAAGCATCCATAATTTTGTGGTTTAAAAATATTTCCCTAATTCACAATTTAATCAATTACTAATCATTGTTTTTTGTTGTTTTTCTCAACGACTTGACTTTTAGTGTCAACTCACTAGTGTATTAAGATTTGTGGGATTTGCATGTCCTTTTATACAGGGCAATTACATGAATTATGTAATTTTATTTTCACATAATTTAGGATCCCATATATGCCAAATGTTCAGACTAATATTAAAAATAGATTGTATGATAATTCTGGGATTTTATTTCAATTATTTTAATGTAAAACAGAAGAGCACACCAGACTCCCTAATATAATGCTTATTTACATCGCTTTGGTGTTACGTCCTCAATTAATAAGATTATTAAAATATAATGTCTGAAAGTTAGAAAAAATTATAACATCTTTATTTTTTAATGTTTTGTATGTTATATAACCCAGAATTTTTCTGGGATCCATCTAATCATTCAACTGAAAAAGATGTGTGCTGCCAGGAGCAAAACAACAGATTTCCTTTAGATCTTTGTAAAGCTAGACCTATGTCTCTGTGACCACAGGTCAAGGTTCTCTTTTCTATCTGACCCTATTTGACATCTGTCAGTTATACCAAATGCCCGAATTAATTTTACTTGAAACTTTGGTCTATAAAATGTTCTACCCATTTGCTGAGAATCTCCTTTATGTCCTATCCCTAACTGTCTCAACACTGTAGCTACAATTATTCTTATTTTACAGATGATAAAACTGGGACTAAGAAAAATTAAGAAATTCAGCTAGTAGATAATAGTACCAGAGTCTCAGTCCAGATCTTTTCATCACATTAATTTTGACCACCTACTCTCCCATGGATTTCATTGTATCAATTGGATTCATATAAAAAGAGCCATCAAGCTGTTGACTATCAAGATATGGAAAGAAATTACCACCTTTACTGACCCTTAAGATTTTCAAAACTTTCTAGCAATATGATTTAAAAATGTTCCTTCAACCTTCTTAGATTTATCTATTTCCTTTATAAATTATTATAAAAGGATTTCTCTATGTTAAAGATACAATTGACATTATAGAGGGTTGGTGAGGAGGTGGAGTTAGCCATCTGAGACTTGTTAATCATGTATCAACCAACAATTCCCCCGTGTCCTGCAGCAGTATTGATAAACAGAATGATTTATTAAGAACTAAGAATTCAACAGAAAAGAAAGTGTAATGCCTCTGTCTCTTTGTGGAATCAACATATATCTTACGTTATTGGTTAAATTAAAGTGCTAAGACAAACCAATCAATTTGAATACCTATTATTTAAATCTACTCTGGGTAATTATTATCATTGATTTCTTGAGCAAAAAATATATTGGTCAAATAAAAGTGTGCCATTTTAGCAAATATCAAATGTGCAGGATAAGGAGACTTTAAAAGTCTACCGACAACAGATAGGCACATAGAGTTCATGGACTGTGGTCCCTACAATCCATCAGTTGTCACATAGCTGCTATCTAGTGATAAAATCAATGCAAGTGCTTTCAAATACACAGCACTGCTTCATTGAGAACTGTAACCTCAATATGTCATCACACAGGTATTTAAACATCAGGCAAGGTGTAGAAAAGCTTCAAGTGGTTTTGAACTTGTAAAACCTGACAAAATATTTATGTATTTCACAGATTTGTTTTCTTCTAGCTCAGTATCAATGTCAGAATATATCAATCTATCAACCATTCTTCTTGTGAATAAATGGTGTGAATAAATTGTAGCAGGAATTTTACTACATGTTACATTGGTTAGTTAAATGAATGCCCTGACTTAAAAGCAAATAGGAAAATGTATAACTTCCAGAGTACAGAGATAAGCTTCCTGTCCAGTATCTACTGTTAAGATATATGATTTTGAGTTTTAAAATTGAAGTCATCTTAAAACATTTCCCTTTATATAGTGTGATTTTCTGCATCGATACTCCCCAAAAGCAGTGATGTAAAAGGTATAGGTGGACCTGGAATGAATTTAAATTGAAGTTCGATTTATATAGTGTGGAGAAATTTTAGTTTGAAAATAATCTATTTTGATTTAGCATGCTAGGAATAAGGATTGTTGTATAAACCTCACACATGATTTCTAGTATAGTGAATGTAGCTGCTATTTGGAGAAAACGTTGGTCCTTTGATCATTAAATTGAAATGAAATTTATTTATTTCCATGCCTTTGGGGTTACGATATTATTTCATCAGAATTCATGGCTAGAACTAGAGAATTCTTTTGTTGTTAACTCAAAATGAATTCAAAATCAAGAGAATATGGATGCACAGGATACACAGTAGTAACACAACATGTGATTAAAATAATGGCAGCCATTATTTTTCATAACATAATTTTCTAGGTGCTTTCACAGGCTATCTTAATCATGTCAACAATATTAATATGTGCGCTACTGGTGAGTTTGGGAGGACTGTTAGAAGGCTATTCTTGGCAAATCTAATCAGTTCCCCTATTTAGACTACTTAACCTCCTCAACACATTTTATTTCATTCTTACAGCTTAATGAACTGAAGGAAAAGGTAGTATAATTTCTATTTCACAGACACAACAGTGGACTAACTAGAACACTGATTGGACTAAATGAACACAATTAGATCTTTAGCAAAAGGATTACATAGAGAGTTTCTGATTCTTGTCCTGTTTTCATTTATTTTATTACACTGTCTACCAAGAAAATGCTAACTGGAAATTTTTGACTTATTCCTTTTCAGAAGACACTTTTGTCTATATGCCTAATAAACATATAACATAGGCAAAATCATTTGGAAGCATATTACTGTACACACATATGTAAATTCTTGTAAGGTAATACAGTTGGGTTAATGACTGAACAAGATACTCACTTCAGACTATTAGAAATTATGGAAGTACCTGGAAATTAGAGTTAGGATAAAATAAGAAAAATAATAAAAAATTGGTAATAGGTGTTAGTATTATAGACATTTTCAAAAGATTTATGTTTAGAACATTTTTATTATAAAGATAGTAGAAATAAGACTTTTGAATGTTAAAAGGCAAATAACTTAGAATCTATGAATCCCACTTTATTTTCATAGAACACTTAACTATAGTAAGATTACCTTCTCTATAGTGTTGGCATAATTACACTATAAAAGACAACATTGTAGAAAATAAAACAAAAAAACTGGAAAGCTTTTAGATGGTGTTTAATATATAATGCCATTTCATAAGTATGTAGAATAAAAATATAGAAAATAAAAAAGGATGTCATAAGTTTGACCATTTAGAACATTTATAATACTTCTTTTATCTTAAAGTGATTTTCTTTTCTTTAAAAATGTATTATTTGTTTCTTTTAAAATTTAACTTTATGTTAGAAAATGTTTTACACATATAACTTTCCCAAATGTTTTGTTATGTTATAATTTTGATTATTACTATACTTCCTTTTCCAATGTAACTAAAAATACAGAGGCAATTTTAACTTTTTCCTATTTAAAAATGTTAAATACCATCATAAAAATTTGTTTTGGAATAAAATCTGCTGCTTACCCAAATTAGGTAAAATTTTAACAAATATATCTCTGAATAAGTTATCTTGATTTTATTTAATTTTAGATTATATAATTTTCTAACAATATTTATAATATAAAATGTCAACTACATAATGCTTAAAATTTAAAACTAGCTCTTAAAACATAATCCCAAAAGTAACCCATATCACTCCACTAACATTTCATTGCCTATATAAGTCAGAGTTAATATTAGACTTCCAGTTTCCTGTCCAAATGTAAAGAGTTTGGAAGTCATTGTTCTCATTCTCATAGCAAGAAAAAAGCTGAAAAACCAAAAGTCAACAACTCTCTTACATTCATTAGATAACTACTTATCTAATGAATCACAGAAAAACCACTGCCCTGAAAACTGGAAAGAAAAGTAGATACAGACATGGTAGCTTATCAAGGGCAGAAACAGGCACTAGAGCAAGCATTTGATGTAATAGTTTGTTGACTAATTGCTAGAGACTAGCGTGGACTAACATAAGGTATAAAAACTTCAGAAAGACAGTCGTAAGGATCTCCTGCACTTTCATAGTTTTCCCTCCAGGAGCCCCATGAGGTTTTCACTTTGAAGATCTGAGAAAAATCCCTTCCTGCTTCCAACAGGGGAGGGGAAAAGTAACCATTCTGGAATATGCTCAGAGAATTCTGTTTTCCTTAACAAAGTCATGCCCATAAGGGAAACTGTTCTACCACTGTCTCCCCAAAGTGGGTTTTAGCAGAGCCTAAACAGTGTGGAGGAAGGGAAATACCCAACTCCATCCATTTCTGGCCTTCCTGTCTCACTTAAGTGAAGAAAAAAAAAAAAGGAAAAGAATGAGAATGACTTGTGAAGGTCACAGCTGAGGGGCATAGGCTTCCTCAAAGACTTAGACCTAAGTTGATCACAGGGCTATAAACATTTCCCCTGCCCCCATATCTTACTACATCAACCAGCTCCTCTATCATAACTGAGAATAAAAGTTGAAAACAACTGCAAGACTCAGAACCTGTCTAAAAAGGAATCTCAAGGGAAACCCAAGGTAACAGAGGAGACTAAAACAAAAACAGCAGAAGAAATTTTAGCCTGTGACATTTACAGCGAGTGCAAACAAACACAGCATAACTCCTAGCCAAATGAACATAAAACCCCACACCAAGAGCCTATTTACTGCAATTCCTAAAGTTAATATCATTGATTTTAAAAATTCATCATAAGAATAAAGTATATCATTAGGTTCTGTATCAAGTGTATGTGTGTGTTCATATGTTTGTTTTTTGAACAATTAATATATGAGTAAATGCATGAATTAATAGAGCATTTAAGAAACGATAAAATTCTGATACTTTCTAACACATATACAACCTCCCCTATAGAGACAGTAATTTTCAATACTAATTTTTATTAGTCTTAAGTGATTTACATTCTTCTGAATATGTCCTGTTTAGTCATGCATTGTATATGGCCTTACTGTATAGATTTTAAGGGGACTTCTTCTTAACCCAAGTAAATTAATAGCTGTAACCCAAGTAATATTAATCTCTGCTATAGACTGAATGTTTGTGTTGCCCCCAAATTCACTTGTTGAAAACTAATCCCTAATGTGATGGTATCTGGAAGTTGGGCTTTAGGGAGGTGATTAGGTCATGAAGGTAAAGGTCTCATGAATGGGATTAGTGCCCTTATAAAAGAGACCCCAGACTCCCTCTTGCAAGAACACAGGAATCACAGCTAACTGCTGAACAATCATTGACAGGAAGACACCGGAACTCACCTGAAAATATACCCCATATCCAAAGACAAAGGAAAAGCCACAGTGAGACAGTAGGAGGGGCACAATCACAATAAAATCAAATCCCATAACTGCTGGGTGGGTGACTCACAAACTAGAGAACACTTATACCACAGAAGTCCACCCACTGGAGTGAAGGTTCTGAGCCCCACGTCAGGCTTCCCAACCTGGGGCATCTGGCAACGGGAGGAGGAATTCCTAGAGAATCAGACTTTGAAGGCTAGTGGGATTTAATTGCAGGACTTTGACAGGACTGGGGGAAACAGAGACTCCACTCTTGGAGGTCACACACAGAGTAGTGTGTGCATCATGACCCAGGGGAAGGAGCAGTGACCCCGTAGGAGACTGAACCAGACCTACCTGCTACTGTTGGAGGGTCTCCTGAAGAGGGAGGGGGTGGCTGTGGCTCACCATGGGGACAAGGACACTAGCAGTAGAAGTTCTGGGAAGTACTTGGTGTGAGCCCCCCAAGAGTCTGCCATTAGCCCCAACAAAGAGCGGGGTAGGCTCCAGTGTTGGGCCACATCAGGCCAAACAACCAAAAGGGAGGGAAACCAGCCCCACCGATCAGCAGACAAGCAGATTAAAGTTTTACTGAGCCCTGCCCACCAGAGCAACACCCAGCTCTACCCACCACCAGTCCCTCCCATCAGGAAGCTTGCACAAGCCTCTTAGATAGCCTGATCCACCAGAAGGAAGACAGCAGAAGCAACAAGGACTACAATTCTGCAGCCTGTGGAACGAAAACCACATTCACAGAAAGATAGACAAAACGAAATGACAGAGGACTATGTACCAGATGAAGGAACAAGATAAAACCCCAGAAAAACAATGAAATAAGGTAGAGATAGGCAACCTTCCAGAAAAAAATTCAGAATAATGATAGTGAAGATATCCAGGACTTTGGAAAAAGAATGGAGGCAAGGAATATTTTACAAAGACCTAGAAGAATTAAAAACAAACAAACAGATGTACAAAACAATAACTGAAATGAAAAATACACTTGAAGGAATCAATAGCAAAATACCTGAGGCAGAACAATGGATAAGTAACCTGGAAGACAGAATGGTGGAATTCACTGCTGTAGAACAGAATAAAGAAAAAAGAATGAGAAGAAATGAAGACAGCTTAAGAGACCTCTGGGACAACATTAAATGCAATAACATTCGCATTCTATGGGTCCCAGAAGAAGAGAGAGAGAAAGGACCTGAGAAAATATTTGAAGAGATTATAGTTGGAAACTTCCCTAACATGGGAAAGGAAATAGCCACCTGAGTCCAGGAAGCGCAGAGAGTCCCAGGCAGGATAAATCTAAGGAGAAACATGCCGAGGCACATGTAATCAAACTGACAAAAATATTATTGAAAGCAACAAGGGAAAAATGACAAAAATCATACAAGGGAACTCCCATAAGGTTAACACCTGATTTCTCAACAGAAACTCTATAAGCCAGAAGGGATTGGCACAATATATTTAAAATGATGAACGGGAAGAACCTACAACCAAGATTACTCTACCCGGGATGGGTCTCATTCAGATTCCACAGAGAAACCAAAAGCTTTACAGACAAGCAAAAGCTAAGAGAATTCAGCACCATCAAACCAGCTCTACAACAAATGCTAAATGAACTTCTCTAAGTGGGAAACACAAGACAAGAGAAAGACCTATGAAAACAAACCCATAACAATTAAGAAAATGGTATTAGGAACATACATATAGGTAATTACCTTAAACGTGAATGGATTAAATGCTCCAACCAAAAGACCCAGGCTTGCTGAATGGATACAAAAACAACACCCATATATATGCTGTCTACAAGAGACCCACTTCAGACGTGGGGACACATACAGACTAAAAGTGAGGGGATGGAAAAAGGTATTCCATGCAAATGGCAATCAAGAGAAAGCTGGAGTAGCCATCCTCATATCAGATAAAATTGACTTTAAAATAAAGAATGTTACAAGACACAAGGAAGGACACTACATAATGATCAAGGGATCAATCCAAGAAGAAAATATAACGATTATAAATATATATGCACCCAACATAGGAGCTCCTCAGTACATAAGGCAACTGCTAACCACTATAAAAGAAGAAATCGACAACACAATAATAGTGGGGGACTTTTTAACACCTCACTTACACCAATGGACAGATCATCCAGACAGAAAATTAATAAGGAAACACAAGCTTTAAATGACACAACAGACCAGATGAATTTAGTTGATATTTATAGGACATTCCATCCCAAAACAGCAGTTTACACTTTCTACTCAAGTGCACACGGGACATTCTCCAGGATAGATCACATCTTAGATCACAAATCAAGCCTCAGTAAATTTAAGAAAATTGAAATCATATCAAGCATCTTTTCTGACCACAATGCTATGAGATTAGAAATGACTTACAGGAAAAAAAAGGAAAAAAAACACAAACATGTGGAGGATAAATAATACATTGCTAAGTAACCAAGAGATCACTGAAGAAATCAAAAAGAAAACCATAAAATACCTAGAGACAAATTACAATGAAAACATTGTACAATGAAAACCCAAAACCTGTGAGATGCAGCAAAAGCAGCTTTAAGAGGGAAGCTTATAGCAATATAATCCTACCTCAAGAAACAAGAAAAATGTCAAATAAACAATCTAACCTTACAGCTAAAGGAACTAGAGAAAGAAGAGCAAACAAAACCCAAAATTAGTAGAAGGAAAGAAATCATAAAGATCAGAGCAGAAATAAATGTAAAAGAAATGAAGGAAACAATAGGAAAGATCAATAAAACTAAAAGCTGGTATTCTGAGACGATAAACAAAATTAAACCTTCAGACTCATCAAGAAAAAGAGGGAGAGGACTCAAATCAATAAAATTAGAAATGAAAAAGCATACTATGGGCACCGCAGAAATACAAAGCATCATAAGAGATTACTACAAGTAACTCTATGCCAATAAAATGGACAACCTGGAAGAAATGGACAAATTCTTAGAAAGACACAGAAAATAGGAACAGACAAATCACAAGTAATGAAATTGAAACTGTGATTAAAAATCTTCCAACAAACAAAAGTCCAGGACCAGTTGGCTTCACAGGTGACTTCTATCAAACATTTAGAGAAGAGCTAACACCCATCCTTCTCAAACTCTTCCAAAAAATTGCAGAGGAAGGAACACTCCCAAACTCATTCTATGAGGCCACCATCACCCTGATACCAAAACCAGACAAAGATACTACAAAAAAAGGAAAATCACGACCAATATCACTGATGAATATAGATGCAAAAATCCTCAACAGAATACTAGCAAACAGAATCCAACAACATATTAAAAGGACATACACCATGATCAAGTAGTTTTATCCCAGGGATGCAAGGAGTCTTCAATATATGCAAATCAATCAGTGTTATACACCATATTAACAAATTGAAGGATAAAAACCATACGATCATCTCAATAGATGTAGAAAAAGCTTTTGACAAAATTCAATACCCATGTATGATAAAAACTCTCCAGAAAGTGGGCATAGAGGCAACCTACCCAACATAATAAAACCATATACAACAAATGCACAGCAAACATCATTCTCAATGGTGTAAAACTGAAAGCATTTCCTCTAAGATCAGGAAAAAGACAAAGACGTCCACTCTTGCCACTGTTATTCAACATATTTTTGGAAATCCTAGCCATGGCAATCACTGAAGAAAAAGAAATAAAAGGAATACAGATTAGAAAAGAAGAAGTAAAACTGTCACTGTTTGCAGATGACATGATACCATACATAGAGTATCCTAAAGATGCCACCAGAAAACTACTAGTGCTAATCAATGAATATGGTAAAGTTGCGGGTTACAAAATTAATGCACAGAAATCTCTTGCATTCCTATACACTAACAACAAAAGATCAGAAAGAGAAATTAAGGAAACAATCCCCTTCACCACTGCAACAAAAAGAATAAAATACCTAAGAATACACCTACCTAAGGAGGTAAAAGACCTGTATTCAGAAAACTATAAGACAGTGATGAAAAAAATCAAAGATGATACAAACAGATGGAGAGATGTACTATGTTCCTGGACTGGAAGAATCAATAGTGTGAAAATGACTATACTACCCAAAACAATGTACAGGTTCAATGCAATCCCTATCAAATTACCAGTGGCATTTTTTTAAGGAACTAGAAAAAAAAATCTTAAGATTTGTATGGAGACACAAAAGACCCTGAGTAGCCAAAGCACTACTGAGGGGAAAAAATGCAGTTTGAGGAATCAGCCTCCTTGACTTCAGACTATACTACAAAGCTACAGTCATCAAGACAATATGGTACTGGCACAAAACAGAAGTATAGATCAATGGAACAGGATAGAAAGCCCAGAGATAAACCCACGACCTATGATCAACTAATCTATGACAAAGGAGGCAAGGATATATACAATGGAGAAAAGACAGTCTCTTCAATAAGTGGTGCTGGGAAAACTGGACAGCTACATGTAAAAGAATGAAATTAGAACACTCCTTAAAACCATACACAAATATAAACTCAAAATGGATTAAAGACCTAAATGTAAGCCTGGACACTATAAAATTCTTAGAGGAAAACATAGGAAGAACACTCTTTGACATAAATCACAGCAAGATCTTTTTTGATCCACCTTCTAGAGAAATGGAAATTAAAACAAAAATAAACAAATGTGACCTAATGAAACTTAAAAGCTTTTGCACAGCAAAGGAAACTACAAACAAGATGAAAAGACAATCCTCAGAATGGGAGAAAATATTTGCAAATGAGTCAATGGACAAAGGATTAATCTCCAGAATATATAAATAGCTCATGCAGCTCTATATTAAAAAAAAAAAAACCCAATCCAAAAATGGGCAGAAGACCTAAATAGACATTTCTCCAAAGAAGACATACAGATGGCCAAGAAGCACATGAAAATCTGCTCAACATCACTAATTATTAGAGAAATCAAATCAAAACTACAATGAAATATCATCTCACACCGGTTAGAATGGGCATCATCAGAAAATCTACAAACAACAAATGTTGGAGAGGGTGTGGAGAAAAGGGAACCCTCTTGCACTGTTGATGGGAATGTAAATTGATACAGCCACTATGGAGATCAGTATGGAGGCTCCTTAAAAAAATAAAAATAAAATTACCATATGACCCAGCAATCCCACTACTGTGGATATACCCAGAGAATACCATCATTCAAAAAGACACATGCACCCCAGTTTTCATTGCAGCACTATTTATAGCAGCCAGGTCATGGACGTAACCTAAATGCCCATTGAGAGATGAATGGATAAAGAAGATGTGGTACATATATACGATGGAATATTACTCAGCCATAAAAAGGAACAAAATTGGATCATTTGTAGAGACATGGATGGATCTAGAGACTGTCATACAGAGTGAAGTAAGTCAGAAAGAGAAAAGCAAATATTGTATATTATCTCATATATGTGGAATCTAGAAAAATGGTATAGATGAACCAGTTTGCAAGGCAGAAATAGAGATGCAGATGTAGAGAACAAACGTATGGGCACCAGGGGAGGAAAGTTGCTGGCAGTGGGTGGTGGTGGTGTGATGAATTTGGATATTGAGATTGACATATATGCACTAATATGTATAAAGTAGATAACTAATAAGAACCTGCTGTATAAAAAATCAATAAAATTCAAAAAATAAATAAAATCTATGCAGTTTAGGGATAAACTTAATGTTTGCACAATAAAAAAATCTAATAAAGTTATACACCTACAATTATAATAAATAAAAAAGACCCCAGAGAGTTCCCTTGTTCCTTCTACCATGTAAGGGCACCTCAACAAGACAGCCATTTTTGAAACAGGATACAGGTCCTCAGCAGACACTGAATCTATGAGCAACTTTATCTTGCACTTCTAATCTCCAGAACTGTAAGATATAAATGTTTGTTGTTTAAGCCAACCAGTCTAAAGAGTTTTATTTTAGCAACCCAAATGGACTAAAGCAGAAATTGGTCCTGAGAAGTGGGATATTGCTGTAACAAATACACAAAAATGTGGAAGCAGCTTTGGAACTGGATTGGGGGTAGAGGCCTGAAGAGTTTTGAGGTGATGCTAGAAAAATCCTACATTGCCATGAAGAGACCTTTAAAGGTAATTCTGGTGGAGAAAGCCTCAATTTCTTAGAGAATATTTATGTAATCCTGAACACAATATTGGTAGAAATAAGAACACTAAAGTCTTTCTGATGAGGTCTCAGATGGAAATGAGGAAAGTGCTATTGGAAACTGAAAGCAAGTCCATCCTTTTTATAAACTGGCAAGGAACTTGGTTGAGTTGTGTTGTGTTTTACTTTTGTGGAAGGTAGAACTTGCAAGCAATGAATTTGGCTGTTCAGTTGAAGCTATTTCTAAGCAAGGTGTTGAAGGCCTGGGCTTGGCTCCTCCTGACTGCTCATAGTAAAATGCAAGAAGGGAAAAATGACTTAAAGATGGAATAGTTAAGGAAAAGGAAGCAGAATGTAAAATTTTGGAAAATTTTCAGCCTATCCATATTGGGAAAAGTGGGAACACTAAGAGTGTGTCCAAGTGACCATTTGATGAGGAAATCTGTATGGGTCAGCCAATGGAAGAATGACCCCGATGGCAATTCAGAGATGATCGGGGCTGCCACCCGAGTCAGAGGCCCAGAGTGTAAGGACGTGCAAGGCAGATACATTTCAAAGGAGGAGTGGCTCCTGGGGCCCATAGATGCACACTGCTCACACATCACCAGGTGTCACCTCACATCACGTCTCCATTCACCCTCTGGCACCACTCCTCTGCTGTCCCAGATGTGGTTTCGGTAGGCTCCAGTGCAATGCAGGCCAGGTGGCCTCCCCTCCCAAATGCACAGGCAGAAAACTTTAACAGCTTCCCCTGGGCACCATCTCCATGGATGAGCATAGTGCAGGAGCCAAGGTGCAGGAGCCAAGGTGGGGTACGTCTGCCTCTGCCTAGATTTCAAAGGATGAAGCCATTGACAGACTGTAGGGACCCAGGAGGAGAACCACTTGGTAGTGCTGTCCCACAGAGTCTTGGAAGTGACTTGCCAAACCAGTGGGCCTTGAAGGCAGAGCATCCAGCCAAAGAGGATCACTCTTGAGATTTAAGATTTATTGTTTGTCTCATTAAGTTTGGGACTTAACCTGGGACCTACCACTTCTTTCTCTCTTTTGGAGTGGAAATGTCTGTCATATGCCTGTCCCTCAATAGTATGTTGGGAGCACGTAACTTGTTTGGTTTTACAGATTCACAACTGGACAGCAGTATGCCTCAGGATGAATCATATCTTGAGTCTTACCCATATCTGATTTTGATCAAACTTTAGGCTTTAGACTTTTGAGTTAATGCTGGAATGAGTTAAGACTTTCAGGGCCGTTGGGATGAAATGAATATTTTTTGCATGCAAAAAGGACATGAATTTGGGGGAGCTAGGGCAGAATTCAAGAGACAATGTTTGTGTCCTCCCCTAAATTCATATGTAGAAGCCTAATAATGTGATGGTATTTGGAAATGGGCCCTTGGGAGGTGATCAGATCACGAGGGCGGAGATCTCACGAATGATATTAGTGCCCTTACAAAAGAGGCCCCAGAAAGCTCACTTGCTCTGCCATTTGAAAACATAATGAAAAGATGGCCATTTATGAATCTGGAGGTGGCCCCTCACCAGACACTGAATCTGCCTGTGCCGTAATCTTGGATTTCCAGCCTCTGGAGCCATAACGTATAAATTGTTGTTTAAGCCACCCAGTCTGATATTTTTATTCTAGCAGCCTGAATGAACTAAGACAGTATCCTGTTACTCATTCCTCCCAACAATTCATTTAAAAGCAACACAGAATAGGGGCTTCCCTGGTGGCGCAGTGGTTGCGAGTCCGCCTGCTGATGCAGGGGACACGGGTTCGTGCCCCGGTCCGGGAAAGTCCCACATGCCGCAGAGTGGCTGGGCCCGTGAGCCATGGCCACTGAGCCTGCGCGTCCGGAGCCTGTGCTCCGCAACGGGAGAGGCCACAACAGTGAGAGGCCCACATAGCGCAAAAAAAAAAAAAAAAAAAAGCAACACAGAATAGCAGTACTTCCTCCTTCTCTATCAGAATCCCAAGCATAACTCATACTACCACTAAAGGAAAAAAGAAAAGATAAGAATAAAAATAAGTTAACAGCACATAAAATTAAGTAGATAAAATATGGCAATTCAAAGCATAACCAAATTGATATTTAACTTTTAGTCAACTCAGGTTAATTTAGGTCAATTTAGCTCTCCACTTTTTCCTTCAGAGTACTTGCTCTGTTTCTTTCCTACTTTTTCTCTCTTTGTTTCTGACTCTCTCTCTGCCTTTCTCCCTCTGAATTTGCTCCTTTCTCCTACCCTCTTTATTCTTTACTTACCAGAAAATAATGATAAGAAACTATGTATTTCAAAATCCTTTCCTGCGGTTTTATTCTGCAAGTCTACACCAAACTGTTATTGTTTCTGTAGGTGGATAGCTTTATTTAGGTGTTTGGACAGAAACATAGTTAGGAAATAGATATTCTGCAGTGAAGGGAGTAATGAGTAATATGTTTTATCTGGAAAAAAATTTCATCAAATACCTGGACTAGGAAATTTAATGATAAATTTATAATCTCTGAGTTATATTGAAGAAAACTCTTTTGAGAATTATCAGAATTACCTTTTGACCACTAAAAGTTAGAAAAAAGTTGTAAATCATAAGAGTCAGCATTATTGGATCTCTAAGAAATTGCATTAAATCAAGGTTACATATATTAAACATAAAGCATATCCATAACTTATTTATTATAAACCATACATTTCTATTCATTCACATCGCTAAAATATAGATGAGACAGTGAAATGAATTAGTTATGAATTGCTGCCTATAGTTATTGATTTTTCCATGATTTTTTTTCCTTCAAATTCTGGAGAAAATATCCTTCAATTTCAGGTTAGTCTTGCTGTTATATTCTGTGAATATATATTTGCATTATTAGGTGTTCTAGTCTATTAGATGCTTTATATACTCTGAACACCTATTCTAACTTTTAGCTCCAAAGGCCTATTTTTTCTTTTTTAAGTATAGCTTATCAGTTTAAAAATCAAATATCCTGGTACCTGAAAACTAACATCTTCTGGTCATTAAGAAATCTCAGCAAGCTGAGAAGACAAGACCAAAGGGAAGGTAACTCTAAAAATCACATGATGTTATTGATCTCACCTTTAGAGGTGGTATGTTTCTGGCCATATTTGCCTAGTTTCAGAGAAACTCTTCCACTTAAAAATCTTGACAAACTGTATATATCTTATGTATGAAGGCAATGGAAATCTACAGAGACAGTGAAAATTGGGAGGCCTGCAATCTTGGATTGGAGGAAAGTGCAGAGTTTTTATCTGCATGTTGGGGACCACTTTTCCCTTTGAGATGATTACTGATTCAAAAAGTGAAAGCAGTAACTATCGGTGCAGAAGCTGAGCAGAGATTTCTGTAGTCTTATGAGACTTTGAGGACCCACTTGAAATGAAAACTTTGTAAATTTTCCAAGCTATTGATTGGGACTTTGAGGTCCACAAGGAATGAAAGGTGAAGCATAAATAGATTACTCAGTCACAAAAGACTAAAATCTGACTTCACATCATCTTAGTCTCCAACTGGGAAAAGTGATACGAGACTGTTACTGTGAAGAGAATAGCTGCTCACCCCAAGGAACCATAAATCTTCTCTAAAGGAAAATGACAACCAGAGCCTCAAATTCTCTTTTATAAATGAAGTCCATAATTGAGTAAAAATCAACCAGTTTTAGAAGAACACAAAACTCTTTTTTGGAAGTATAGCTGATTTACAATATTGTGTTAGTTTCAGGTGTACAGCAAAGTGATTCAGTTATATATATATATTTTTTCAGATTGTTTTCCAACTCTTTTTTAAAAGATGAAAAATTCCAAATATGAAATGATAGGAGGTATTTTAAAAAGGAGTTTTCAGACATAGACTTTAAAATGACTACAACAAATAAATCTAAGGGTAGATGAGACAACAAAGAAAATAGCAGAAATTACAAAGGAGAAGCAAGTAAGAATTCTTAAAAACATAATATTTTTGAGTGCAATAGATTGAACAGCAAGCAAGAGATAATGAACTGAAAATAGTTGTAAGATATTTAGACTGAAAAATAGAGAGGCACTTGGATGGAAAATACATAAGAGATCACATGGGTTATATAGAACAAAATGAAAAGGCTAAACAGAATGTAAATACCGTTGCACAAGAGAAGAGTTAAAGTAGGATAGAAGCAATCTTTGGAGAGATTACAGGGAAGAAATTTTGAAATGGGTATAAGAAATCAAGTCATATATTAAGCAGGATACACATATACACATAAAGAATGCCACACTTAACTCCATAAAAGAAAAACTGCTGAAAACTAAGATATGAGTAGGTTTAAGTCTCCTGTATTCATCTTTTACATGTGTCCCATCTAATTTTTCTATCTTTGTTTCTTCATTGCTGCCTCCTTTTGTATTAATTATATTTTTCATTTTTGAAAATATATTTTAGGGTTTTGTTTTTAGGCTTTACAATAAGCATTCTTGCTTTATTACAGAATTCCATGAGCTAATTTTATACCATTTTACCTGTGAAATAGAAGTGTTATGAGTCTATTTCCATTGACCCTAGCTTATTATCTTTACTACTGTTGACGTTTATTTACTCTTTTATGTGTTATCTAGTGTATCATGCAGTTGCTTTAGTGGCAACTACAAAGTGAGGTATTTGTCAATACTTCTCATTCTGTAATAATTAAGTAAATCCCTAATGGGGAATAATAGATATATATTCCAAGAAGAAAGGAGTCTGTTTCTACAAGACGTTAGTTTGGCTAACTTAAAAATGGAAAAAAAAAATTCATAGAAAACTCTGAATAGTTTTATTATTTTTGATAAGCAGTCAATTTTATTTTAAAGAAGTTCAAAAATGAGAAAAACAGACTATACATTTATGACATATTTGCTGCTCCTCATTCTCTTTATGCCTTTGTGTTCTTTTTTTTTAAACACCTTTATTGGAGTATAATTGCTTTACAATGTTCTGTTAGTTTCTGCTGTATAATAAAGTGAGTCAGCTATATGTATACATATATCCCCATATCCCCTCACACTTGCGTCTCCCTCCCACCCTCCCTATCCCACGCCTCTAGGTGGACACAAAGCACCGAGATGATCTCCCTGTGCTATGTAGCTGCTTCCCACTAGCTATCTGTTTTACGTTTGGTAGTGTATATATGTCCATGCCACTCTCTCACTTCGTCCCAGCTTACCCTTACCCTCCTCGGGTCCTCAAGTCCATTCTGTACATCTACGTCTTTATTCCTGTCCTGCCCCTAGGTTCTTCATAACCATTTTGGTTTTTTTTTTTTTTTTAGACTCCATATATATGTGTTAGCATATGGTATTTGTTTTTCTCTTTCTGACTTACTTCACTCTGTATGTCCATCTACCTCATTAAAAATAACTCAGTTTCATTTCTTTTTATGGCTGAGTAATATTCCATTGTATATATGTGCCACATCTTCTATATCCATTCATCTGTTGATGGACACTTAGTTTGCTTCCATGTCCTGGCTATTGTAAATAGAGCTGCAATGAGCATTGTGGTACATGACTCTTTTTGAATTATGGTTTTCTCGGGCTACATGCCCAGTAGTGGGATTGCTGGGTCATATGGTAGTTCTATTTTTAATTTTTTAAGGAAACTTCATACTCTTCTCCATAGTGGCTGTATCAATTTACATTCCCACCAACAATGCAAGAGGGTTCCCTTTTCTCCACACCCTCTCGAGCATTTATTGTTTGTAGATTTTTTGATGATGACCATTCTGATTGGTGTGAGGTGATACCTCATAGTAGTTTTGATTTGCATTTCTCTAATGATTAGTGATATTGAGCAGCCTTTCATGTGTTCATTGGCAACCTGTATATCTTCTTTGGAGAAATGTCTATTTAGATCTTCTGCCCATTTCTGGATTGGGTTGTTTCTTTGATATTGAGCTGCAGGAGCTGCTTATAAATTTTGGAGATTAATCCTTTGTCAGTTGCTCCATTTGCAAATATTTTTTCCCATTCTGAGGGTTGCCTTTCCATCTTGTTTATGGTTTCCTTTGCTGTGCAAAAGCTTTTAAGTTTCATTAGGTCCCATTTGTTTGTTTTTATTTCCATTTCTCTAGGAGGTGGGTCAAAAAGGATCTTGCTGTGATTTATGTCATAGAGTGTTCTGCCTATGTTTTCCTCTAAGGGTTTTATAGTGTCTGGCCTTACATTTAGGTCTTTAATCCACTTTGAGATTATTATTGTGTATGGTGTTAGGAAGTGTTCTAATTTCATTCTTTTACATGTAGCTGTCCAGTTTTCTCAGCATCACTTACTGAAGAGGCTGTCTTTTCTCCATTTTATATTTTTGCCTCCTTTATCAAAGATAAGGTGACCATATGTGCGTGAATTTATCTCTGGGCTTTCTATCCTGTTCCATTGATCTATATTTCTGTTTTTGTGCCGGTACCATACTGTCTTGATTACTGTAGCTTTGTAGTATAGTCTGAAGTCAGGGAGCCTGATTTCTCCAGCTCCTTTTTTCGTTCTCAAGATTGCTTTGGCTATTTGGGGTCTTTTGTGTTCCCATACAAATTGTGAAATTTTTTGTTCTAGTTCTGAGAAAAATGCCATTGGTAGTTTGATAGGAATTGCATCAAATCTGTAGATTGCTTTGGGTAGTATAGTCACTTTCACAATGTTGATTCTTCCAATCCAAGGACATGGTATATCTCTCCATCTGTTGGTATCATCTTTAATTTCTTTCATCAGTGTCTTATAATTTTCTGCATACAGGTCTTTGTCTCCTTAGGTACGTTTATTCCTAGGTATTTTATTCTTTTTGTTGCAGTGGTAAATGGGAGTGTTTCCTTAATTTCTCTTTCAGATTTTTCCTCATTAGTGTATAGGAATGCAAGAGATTTCTGTGCATCAATTTTGTATCCTGCTACTTTACCAGATTCATTGATTAGCTCTAGTCGTTTTCTGTTAGCATCTTTAGGATTCTCTATGTATAATATAATGTCATCTGCAAACAGTCACATTTTTACTTCTTCTTTTCCGACTTTGATTCCTTTTATTTCTTTTTCTTCTCTGATTGCTGTGGCTAAAACTTCCAAAGATTCCAAATGATGAATAATAATGGTGAGAATGGGCAACCTTGTCTTGTTCCTGATCTTAGTGGAAATGGTTTCAGTGTTTCACCGTTGAGAATGATGTTGGCTGTGGGTTTGTCATCTATGGCCTTTATTATGTTGAGGTAAGTTCCCTCTATGTCTCCTTTCTGGAGGGTTTTTTCATAAATGGGTGTTAATGTTTTTGGAAATATTTTTCTGCAACTATTGAGATAACCATATGGTTTTTCTCCTTCAGTTTTTTAATATGGTGCATCACATTGATTTGCATATATTGAAGAATCCTTGCATTCCTGGGATAAACTCCACTTGGTCATGGTGTATGATCCTTTTAATGTGCTGTTGGATTCTGTTTGCTAGTATTTTGTTGAGAATTTTTGAATCTGTTCATCAGTGATATTGGCCTGTAGTTTTCTTTTTTTGTGACATCTTTGTCTGGTTTTGGTATCAGGGTGATGGTGGCCTCGTAGAATGTGTTTAGGAGTGTTCTTCCCTCTGCTACATTTGGAAGAGTTTGAGAAGAATAGGTGTTAACTTTTCTGTAAATATTTCATAGAATTCACCTCTGAAGCCATCTGGTCCTGGGCTTTTGTCTGTTGCAAGATTTTTAATCACAGTTTCAATTTCAGTGCTTGTGATTAATCTGTTTATATTTTCTATTTCTTCCTGGTTCAGTCTCGGAAGGTTGTGCTTTTCTAAGAATTTGTCCATTTCTTCCAGGTTGTCCATTTTATTGGCATATAGTTGCTTGTAGTAATCTCTCATGATCCTTTGTATTTCTTCAGTGTTACTTCTCCTTTTTCATTTCTAATTGTATTGATTTGAGTCTTCTCCCTTTTTTCTTGGTGATTCTGGCTGATGGTTTATCAGTTTCGTTTACCTTCTCAAAGTACCAGCGTTTGGTTTTACTGATCTTTGCTATTGTTTCGATCATTTCTTTTTCATTTGTTTCTGATCTGATCTTTATGATTTCTTTCCTTCTGCTAACTTTGGGGTTGTTTTGGTTCTTCTTTCTCTAATTGCTTTAGGTGTAAGGTTAGGTTTTTTATGTGAGATGTTTCTTGTTTCTTGAGGTAGGATTGTATTGCTATAAACTTCCCTCTTAGAACTGCTTTTGCTGCATCCCATAGGTTTTGGTTTGTCAGTTTTTCTTTATCATTTGTTTCTAGGTATTTTTTTGATTTCCTCTTTGATTTCTACAGTGATCTCTTGGCTATTTGATAGTGTATTGTTTACCATCCATGCATTTGTATTTTTTTACAGTTTTATTCCTGCAATTTATATAGAGTCTCATAGCATTGTGATCAGAAAAGATACCTGATAAGATATCAATTTTCTTAAATTTACCAAGGCTTGATTTGTGACCCAAGATATAGTCTATCCTGGAGAATGTTCCTTGAGCACTTGAGAAGAAATTGTATTCTGTTGTTTTTGAGTGGAATGTCCTATAAATATCAATTAAGTTCATCTTGTTTAATATGTCATTTAAAGCTTGCGTTTCCTTGTTTATTTTCATTTTGGATGATTTGTCCATTGGTGTAAGTGGAGTTTTAAAGTTCCCTGATATGATTGTGTTACTGTCGATTTCCCCTTTTGTGGCTGTTAGTAGTTGCTTTATGTATGGAGGTGCTGCTATGTAGGGTGCATAAATATTTACAATTGTTATATCTTCTTCTTGGATTGATCCCTTGATCATTATGTAGTGTCTTTCTTTGTCTCTTGTAATAGTCTTTGTTTTAAAGTCTATTTTGTCTGATATGAGAATTGCTACTCCAGCTTTCTTCTGATTTCCATTTTCATGGAATATCTTTTTCCATCCCCTCACTTTCAGTCTGTATATGTCCCTAGCTCTGAAGTGGGTCTCTTGTAGACAGCATATATATGGGTCTTGTTTTTGTATCCATTCAGCCAGTCTGTGTCTTTTGGTTGGAGCATTTAATCCATTTACATTTAAGGTAGTTATCGATATGTATGTTCCTATTACCATTTTCTTAATTGTTTTGGGTTTGTTATTGTAGGTCTTTTCCTTGTCTTGTGCTGCTTGCCTAGAGAAATTCCTTTAGCATTTGTTGTAAAGCTGGTTTGGTGGTGCTGAATTCTTTTAGCTTTTGCTTGTCTATAAAGGTTTTAATTTCTCCGTCAAATCTGAATGAGATGCTTGCTGCGTAGAGCAATCTTGGTTGTAGGTTTTTCCCTTTCATCACTTTAAATATATCCTGTCACTCCCTTTTGGCTTACCGAGTGTCTGCTGAAAGATCAGCTGTTAACCTTCTGGGGATTCCCTTTTATGTGATTTGTTGCTTTTCCCTTGATGCTTTTAATATCTTTCTTTGTATTTAATTTTTGATAGTTTGATTATTATGTGTCTTGGCATTTTTCTCCTTGGATTTATCGTCTATGGGACTCTCTGTGCTTCCTGGACTTGATTAACTCTTTCCTTTCCCATATTAGGGAAGTTTTCAATTATAATCTCTTCAAATATTTTCTCTTTCCCTTTATATTTCTCTTCTTCTCTGGGAATCCTATAATTCGAATGTTGGTGTGTTTAATGTTGTCCCTTAGGTCTCTTAGACTGTCCTCAATTCTTTTCATTCTTTTTTCTTTCTTCTGCTCTGTGGTAGTTATTTCTACTATTTTATCTTGCAGGTCATTTATCCATTTTTCTGCCTCAGTTATTCTGTTATTGATTCCTTCTAGAGAGTTTTTAATTTCATTTCTTGTGTTGTTCATCATTGTTTATTTGCTCTTTAGTTCTTCTAGGTCCTTGTTCAACATTTCATGTATTTTCTACATTCTATTTCCAAGATTTTGGATCGTCTTTACTATCATTAGTCTGAATTCTTTTTCAGGTAGACTGCCTATTTCCTCTTCATTTGTTTGGTCTGGTGGGTTTTTACCTTGCTCCTTTATCTGCTGCATATTTCCCTGTCTTTTCATTTTGTTTAACTTACTGTGCTTGGGGCCTCCTTTTTGCAGCCTGCAGGTTCATAGTTCCTGTTGTTCTTGGTGTCTGCCCCCAGTGGGTAAGGTTGGTTTAGTGGGTTGTGTATGCTTCCTGCTGGAGGGGGCTGTGGCCTATGTTCTGGTGGATGAGGCTGGATCTTGTGTTTCCGGTTGGTAGGACCACATACGGTGTTTTTTTAATTTTGATTTTAGGCAGCCTCTCTGCTAATGGGTGGGGTTGTTCTCTTGTCTTGCCAGTTGTTTGGCATGGGGTGTCCAGAACTGGAGCTTGCTCATCATTGAGTGGAGCTGTGTCTTAGCTCTAAGATGGAGATCTCTGGGAGTCCTCTCACTGATTGATATTATGTAGGGCCAGGAGGTCTCTGGTGGTCCAATGTCCTGAACTCAGCTCTCCCACCTCAGAGTCTCAGGCCTGACACCCGGCCAGAGCACCAAGACCCTGTCAGCCACATGGCTTACATGTAATTGGGTTAAATTCTCCATTCCGAAGGCCCAGGGTGGCCAGCCTTCTGTGCTCCGCTTGGTCCTCCAGCCAGGCGTTGTCCTCCGGGCCTGGTCAATATGGAGAGCCTGATTTGGATCCAGGTCCACCTGCATTCCCTAGCGTCTAGAAGAAGTAGCTGTCTCCCCCATCTTCCCCTATCCCCGATGCAACTCAGGATCCTGGAGCACCCGCGGCTCCGCCCCTCATGCTGCTACATGTGCTCATTTCTATACAGAAATTTTTTTTCTGTTCACTCATTATGTTCATCTTTTTCAAGAGCTAAATATATTTTTCTTGAAAGTCCTGATAGTATTTTAGGTTTGCAGGCCGAATAATCTATATCACTACTACTCAATTCTGCTATTTTTTAGCAAATGCAGTACTAAACAACATGCAAATTATTAGTTTTAACTATTTTCCAGTACAGCTTTATAAAAATAGGTGGGCCATAATTTGATGACTCCAATCTTTTAGATTACATCTTTGAACATATTCGTCATTGGTGTTTTCAAGTTTGTAACTGCTAATGCTCATGTCCATGTCATATCTGGATCTATTTCTATTGACTATTATTCTTCTGCTGCTATGGATCACATATTTGTTCTTCCTCCCCTGTCACATATATTGTTTTCTTTTTTAAAAAGTTGTATGTTTGTTCTTGTAGATACTATGTTACTGAAAGTTGAGATTTTCTTGTCTTTCATTAAAGAGTGTTGAATTTTGTTTTAGAAGGCAGGTAACTTGCTGGCAAACTAACTTTATCCTCTTGAGGCTCATATTTTAGCTTTGTTAGTGAGAGTATACAGAGCTCTCACTCTAGGGCTAGGGGGGTGCTACTGCTAATGAAGTCCTTTTGGGGGACTTTAATTCACTGTCTGTCCTGTTTAGTTTGTTTTTTCCACTCTGGCTTGTGCACATCTCTCTTTCTCAGTACAGTGTTGCTTGTGGTAACTCTGTGGAAGCCTAGATACCCAGTATTTGTTGTGTGCCAAGTCTTGCTGAATCCCACCTTGGGCACACACAACTGAGTATTCATCCAATATATTTTTTTAAGGCAATAGGTGTTTATTAAAGCTTTTTTTCACCCAGAGGCAGTTAAAACTTATACTTTAAAACTCAGCCTAGTACAAAAAGGGAGGACAGCTTAGGTAGAAACTGTGCTCCATTGACAAAAGGACTGAGACAGACAAGGTCTAGGGAGGGGCCACCACAGGGGCCCAGTATCTCTCCTTTCCTGAGGGCAGGAGCAGCAGCGGGGTGGGAAGCCGGGTAGTCCCCACCCCTGGCACTGCCTAGTGTTCAGGCTTCTCCAGGTGGGGCAGTGCCCTTAGGAATGGCCCTCAGTTGTGTGTGTCCATCCTGAAGCCTGGGTGCACTTCCTGCTCACTCTGCTCCCCACTTCCCCCACGAATTGCTGAGGCTGAACCCCATGGCCATTATCTTAGCTTCGTCTATGTTCCCAACAAACTGCAAAAGAGGTGGTTGGCCAATGAACCATCATTTACGAACCGTTTCTCTAGAGCATAAAATGTTATGACTCAACATTTCCATTCTTCCTAAAGTGTGATCAAATCCTGGTATTACTGTATATTAAAAATGCTGTTTGGGGTAAGCTATTTAAGTTGTCCCATACGTAAAACAGCTTATCATAGAAGAGCCTCATAAGGTTATTGTAAGAATTAAATTAGATAATTCACATAGTACAGTCCCTGGTAGTGACAAATAGCAAAAATAAATAATGCTAATGATTATTATTTCTATCATTTATTGTTATGTTGTTATTTTTATTATGCTTTTACTATTATTCATATTTTATCTCTGACATAGGAAAAATATAGTGCTATATTAACTTAGGAATGCCTCAGAACCTTTTTGGTGTGTGGGTGGGGGTAGCGGGGGCTGGAAAAGACTATCAGATGCTGTGTTCCCTTCAATAGCACCGTGTTTAAATTCATATTTAAGGTGGGAAGTTTCACTTAATGTCACAAAAATACCATTTTCCTTTTTCTATCTTAACTTCCTATTAGTCCACTATAAGTTTAACTTTAGAAAGTTTGATTCATTTATAAATTATAGGTTGTTAGCTTCTCCTCTTTAACTCAGAATGACTATATTAATATGATTAATACTATAATGTTTCAAGCAAACATAATAATACTTTTTTTCCATTCACTCTTTAATTTATTGATCTACAGTGACCAAAAAGTGACTGCACATTATCCTTGTCTTTGTAATATTTTCCACTAGGATGGAAACTTTATTGAGTAACCTTCTATACTTATAAGCTTTTTAAGCCCTTACCAAGTATAAATGGCTAATTAATTCCATAAAACATAACAATATGTTTTACAACCAAAGGAACTTGCCATTACCAACTCCAACACTGAATAAAAATCATGAAGGCAATATAGAATAATTCACAAAGTCAAGAAGTACCTCAGTTAAAACACATGTAAATTAGCTTATAAATATGCTCACACAAATAAAATCTTTTACTTAGTTGGACAACTTAATTTAAGACTATACCCCCGTGTCAAAATCATATTCTGTCATAAATATGAGTTCTAAATAATCCAGTAAGCTTCTCCTGAGAGTTTTGAGATATTCTACTGTAGTCTAATTTGAATGAAACAACTTCACTTAAAATCAAGCAGAAGCATATGATGGATTAACTCACCTTTAAACTATACATAAATATCTCTCAACCTGGAATATCAGTCTGGAGATATATGAATCATCATTCAGTTTCACAGATATTTAGGACTCAAATCTTCAATATAAATTCAGATCAGATAATTCAGCTCTGACACATGTGAACTGAATTTATTAGACAATTCTGTTTTCATTCAGGTGTATACTTTAGTGAAAACATCTAATTATGTATTTCTACAGCATCAATATGGTTCAGTTAGTTATTTATAGAGTTTCTCTCTCTCTTAATATATATAATATGATATACATATTCACATACATATATAAATATACATATTTATATCAATATTATACATTATATTATAGTCATATAATAGATCTATATCATAACTTACATATCTATATTCATTTTATACATGATATATATACATATATATATTATATTATACATATCTATATTAGATGCATAAGTTAATACAGCTAATAGATACATTGATGTTTTTCATATAAATATATATATACATAAATATAAATATATAGAGAGAGATAGAGCAAGAATTTAATAAACACTGTTCAAAGCAAAGGCTGTTTAGACAAACAATATTTCCACAGTTACAGCAGTTAGATGGTTAAAATCTAATAGAAACTTTTTTTAATTTATGATTTTATAGATTAATAATTTAACCTAGGGCTTCCCTGGTGGCGCAGTGGTTGAGAGTCCGCCTGCCAATGCAGGGGAAATGGGTTCGTGCCCCGGTCTGGGAAGATCCCACATGCCTCGGAGTGGCTGGGCCCGTGAGCCATGGCCGCTGGGCCTGTGCATCTGGAGCCTGTGCTCCGCAATGGGAGAGGCCACAACAGTGAGAGGCCCACATACCGCAAAAAAAAAAAAAAATAAATAAATAAAATAATTTAACCTAAAATACATTGCTTTGGAATAATATTAATTACTACTGTTGCTTTAAGAAATAGTAGGGGAATCAATGTAAGAACTTGAAGAGGTGTCAATAATTCCTCCCAAAAAAGAACTAAATAAACGAAGTAGGTTTATGGGCAAGAAAGAATACTGCTTTCAAGGTCTAGATTATTTCCATTCTCTATAAACTCTTTCTGAACATATCATAATAGAGAGGGTTCATAAAAAGTCTTTAATTAGTCTACTTTTCATAAAACGTCATAAGCAAAATTAAACAATATACAGTAAACTCTGAATCAGTATTTATAAAGTTTTGGAAAGGAGAAAGTGTTAAATGTTAATTTATAAAATAGAATCATGTTAACTACCTTGAGAAGTTAAAGGATAATTATATGAGGTTTAGTATTGAATTTGGAAAAGAACGTATCCAGAGTTTCAGAAATCATATAAAAATTACAATCACAGATAAATGAGCTGAAAAAATAAAATTACAACATATCTTCTTTTGATTATCTGAACATTTAAAATTAAATATGCATAGCATATAATAGGGCGGAGAAATGCATATCCTTATGCTATCCTATATCTAAATTGTTATATTTTTTTTAATGACTTGTTTTAAAAAATTAATTTATTTATTTATTGGCTGCATTGGGTCTTCATTGCTGGGTGTGGGCTTCTCCCTAATTGTGGCGAGCTACTCTTCGTTACAGTGCACGGACTTCTCATTGCAGTGGTGTCTCTTGTTGTGGACCACAGGCTCTAGGTGTACGGGCTTCAGCAGTTGTGGCACGTGGGCTCAGTAGTTGTGGCTAGCAGGCTCTAGAGCAGAAGCTCAGTAGTTGTGGCACATGGGCTTAGTAGCTCTGCTGCATGTGGGATCTTCCCAGACCAGGGCTCAAGCCTGGGTCTCCTGCATTGGCAGGTGGATTCTTAACCACTGCACCACCAGGGAAGCCTGAACTTGTTATATTTTTTTTGATAACTGTCAATAGTTATCAAAAGCCTGTTAACTAATCTTATAGGAATACTCTATGTTCTATTTCTTAAAATATATTTCAAAAGCAGAATTCAAGAGAAATGTCCAAATGTATATATGAGGATGATACTGCAATGATATTCATATATGTAAAAATATATAATATCTAAATATCTAATAATGATATGATGATGATCACAATGATTATAAGAGCTAATGTTTATTCTTGCTATATACTAAGCATTAAATATTATCTCATTTAAACTTTAAAACAATCCCATCTTATATAGTTATTTATTTTTTATTTTTTATTTTTTAGCATTACACGGGCCTCTCACTGTTGTGGCCTCTCCCGTTGCGGAGCACAGGCTCCGGACGTGCAGGCTCAGCGGCCATGGCTCACGGGCCCAGCCGCTCCGCGGCATGTGGGATCCTCCCGGACTGGGGCACGAACCCATGTCCCCTGCATCAGCAGGCGGACTCTCAACCACTGCGCCACCAGGGAAGCCCCTTATATAGTTATTTTTTATAAGAAAAATCTTTGGTTAATTTTTTCCCACTTTTCAAGTAATGTGTATTAGGTTGGAAATTCCACTTAATGTTATAAATATACTACTAATACTTTTGGATGCAGCTTCAGGTTACAAATATGAAATGCCTTTTATCTAGAATAATTATGATTCAAATATTAAGAAACATGGATGTGTGACATTATGAGAAACAAAACAATTTTAGTAAAGTCACTTTTTTCTTTTTTTCTTACCATTTTTACTTTTTACCTTTTTATCTTAAACAATGAGCTACTCAGTATTCTCTTTTCCAGTGTGTGGAATTTTTTCATTGTTGTGAGGGCATTAATTCAGATATTCATTATGTTTTTTAAATATTTTCTTAAAGGCTTAAGTTTTTAAATTAAGACTTTCTTTCTTAGAGAAGTTTTAGTTTTAGAGAAAAATTGAACAGAAAGTACAGAGTTCTCATTTACCCCTTCCCACTACAGACAGTTTCCCCTATTAATGGCCTCTTGAATTTGTGTGGTATATTTGTTACAGCTGATAAGCCAATACTGACACAATGTCATTAGCCAAAGTCTATAGTTTATAGTAGGGTCACTCTTTTTGTTGTATATTTCATGGGTTTTGACAAATACATAATGGCATATATTGATATTACAATAACATACAGAATAATTTCACTGTCCTAAAAATCCCTTTTGCTCCACTTATTCATCCCTTTCTTCCTTCTATCCATCACCCCCATGACTACTGATCTTTCTACTGTCTCCATAATTTTACCTTTTTCAGAATATAATATAGTTGGAATCCTTTGGTACGTAGCCTTCTCTGATTGGCTTCTTTCACTTAGCCATATGCATTTAAGTTTCCTCCATTTCTTTTCATGGCTTGGGAGGCTCATTGTTTCATATCACTGAAAACTACTCCATTGCATGGATGTACCACAGTTTGTTTATCCATTCACCTACTAAAGGGCATCCTGGTTGCTTGCAAGTTTGGCAGCTATGAATAAAGTTTTGTTAACATCTATGTGCAGAATTTTGTGTGGACATAAGTTTTAGACTCCTCTGAGTAAATACCAGGGAGTGTAATTGCTGGATCATATGGTAAGAATATATTTAGTTTTACAAGAAATGACCAAACCGTCTTCCACAGTGTCTACCACTTTGTGCTCCTGCCGGCAGTCAATCAGAGTTCCTGTTGCTTCACATCCCCACCAACGTTTGTCATTGTCAGTGTTTTAGATTAGCCATTCTAATAGGTGTGTAGTGGTTTTTCATTGTTGTTTTAATATACAATTAACAATATAATATTCATTATATTTTTAAACGTCTGCTTTGGTGTCACCATTATTCTGGAATTTAATGATATAGAACTCCATGGAATGTCCTTCCTCATTTTGGTGGGAAGAGAGAGATCAAGAAACAAGAAAATAATTAATATAATGTGATGCTATATATTCTAATATAGTGAAATAGCTAAGACTTCATAACATATGATATAATCTAAACAATGACAAGTACAATAAAGAAATTAAGTCTGGGACGAGGAAAACAAGTGAACAGATCTGTGGGGGGTTCTCTATAGTTCAAAAGAAAGGGAATGTGATAGTGGTGCGGGCTCTAGGGCATCAGCTGCAGAGTTGATAAATGTTTATAATTTCAAAGATTGGCTTAGATATGTGGTATGAGAAAGAGATAAATCAAGAGCCAATCCTAGATTTTTGGACGTGTGGTGCTGCTATTTACTGACATGGGAAAGACTAGATAAACAGGATGAGGAAAAGCTGAAAGCAAGTTTTTTTTTTTTTTTTTTTTCTTTTCTCCCTTTTTTTCTTGCAGTACGCGGACCTCTCACTGCTGTGGCCTCCCCCCTTGTGGAGCACAGGCTCCGGACATGCAGGCTCAGAGGCCATGGCTCATGGCCCAGCCGCTCCGCGGCATGTGGGGTCCTCCCGGACCGGGGCATGAACCCGCGTCCCCTGCATCGGCAGGCAGACTCTCAACCACTGCGCCACCAGGGAAGCCCTGAAAGCAAGTTTCTTTTGCAATATGTTAAGGTTCTGTGAAGATTAAAAATTCAGCAAAAAGTCACAAAAACTGCTCATAAATTTAATCATTTTTCTCATACAGTCTACCACTGTTACTGAAGTAACAAGACTAGAACACAGTTTTACTATAGAAATTCAAATTATTTCACTGCTTGGGAAGAACAGAGGGATAAAGGAGTTTAAAACTGTCTCCTCATCTACTTATTCATGTCCCTTGGCAAGAGTGGTTTAGTATCCAGATGCTTGAGAAGAAAAGAAAAACGAAGGAAAAAAACTGAAAAATCCTCCAGCACATTTGAGACCTGAAGATGCAATAACACATTTTCATCTTTGCATTCCAAACTATGTCTCTTATAACGGCTCATTCACACTGTTTAAACACAGATGTCTCTTCAGTGAAAACTCTCCCTGTACTGTGTTTAGCATAGTTATATATTTTCTGCCCCAATTTAATTCCTCTCTACCTCTGATTTACATTTTAACAAGCTCATTCTGGCAGTTGCTGCTGGAGAATAGATTGGAGTTCCAAGAGTGAATGCATGGACTCACCCTGGAGGCTGCTGCAGTGGCTGTGAGGTATATACCAGAAAATGGTTCAATTTAACGACGACACTGCAAAAGTGGAGAGATTCAGTACCATTGGTGATCATTTGGGCACAGGTGGTAAAGACAGGAAGGAATAAAAGACTCCCAGAGTTTTGACTTTGAGAAACTGGATAGATGGGAGAAACCTTTATAGACACATTAAATTTAAAGAATCTCTACAAGATGGAAATTGTCACTCCTTTAACTGGCATTTGACATTTCAGAGAACACACTGAAAACCCTTTTGAAAAAAACCAACCAGTATCTTGAAATGCGATTGGTATTTTAAAAATAGTTTTCATGGGTTATTTCTTTTTATTTTTATTTATCTCTATAAACATCTTTTTGCAAAGAGAAATTAACATATTTCATAGGTGTCTATATTATTTGTTCATAGCTTTTGGGTTTCTTAAAAATTTCTCTGTGGAGAGGTTATAAAAATATTATGTATGTTCTCTTTTGCCATTTTAATAGTTTTTATTTCTTATTTTGACTTTTAATTCAGCTTACATTAATTTTATATAGTGTGTGAAAGGATACTGGTCAATTTTGTCTTCAGAATGGTTGTCACTTATGTGAGAACTATCTATTAACTAATGATATAGATTTTAATGGATCAATGCCTTATACATACTGGGACATCTACAAGTTATATCAGATAACATCCAGCTGGTTTTCTGGAGATGAGACCTTATGGGTCTTACAAATAGTTGAAGTGGTCACATGTTTATTTTAGGGACAGGCATTTCTGATACATGTGTTCATACACTATTAAAGATTAGTGATTTTTTAAGAAATTTAATGTTGAAACATATTCTGAAACATATAGAGCATAAATATGTTAGAAAAAGGTATAAGAATAAATTAGTGGTACATATCTTATATTTTTCATTATTTGATTAATAGAAACAGTTTGTGCCTTCAATTTTATTTATCATCCTGCTATATTATTAATAATAATATCACTCTTTTCAAATGTATTGTCTCTGTGGGGCAATTTCAAATGACCTTTATTCTTGTCTCCTCCCGGAAAGAAGCAAGCAGGGAAGGGGCTAAGCATGACGCCCACTTTATTTAGACTCTGAGTGTCCCCACTAGGCTTCACACAGCAAACAGGCCTACATTCTCCCTCCAAGATCTGGCCCTGCCTACGGATCTAGTTAGCACTGGATCCCTGTGTTTACTTTATTTATTTATGTATTCATGTACTCACAAGTCCATCTTGGTATCCTTGAAGTCATTTCACTTAAGTGGTTGTCCAATCTGACCATAAAAGTGGTGATCTTCATTTCTTTGTTCAGAGAATATTGGTGGAATGGTTTTGCTGTCTGTGGACAAAGCTCATCCCCAGAGGTATAACTATGAAAAGTCTATAAGCTACTGTTAAAAACTACTCAATGCCTTTTTATAGTCTATGCAGAAAATACACAAACTTTATAGATAAAACTTTTTATAGCAGCAACATTTACAGTGGTGAAAAATTGGAAACAACTTCCTTGGAAACTTGTGACTTAATTTTCCCATAGCTGTGACTTTATTGTTACAATGTAAATTACTAAAGCATAATGTGTAGTCCAACACATTTCAATTTTGGATTTTTTCACCCCATAAGAAATAAACTCAGTAGCTTTATTTTCCATCAATTGCAATAAATATAATTAGTCTTAAATAATATAATTATGAAACTTTCTTTTCAATCAGGCCTTTATCAACTTGTACCAAAAAGTGCTTGTGTTCTGTGTACAATATCTAAACCAGTGTCATTATGACCTAAAAGCTTTGTGCCTTTTATGTACTTTAGTCTGAAACGTTTACTGCTACTGTTACATTTTGCAATTACAGTGAAGTGAGGCAGAAAATAGCAGTTCAAAAAATGTATTCAAGTAATGAAGTTTGAACCATTAGTTTCAAGGCTGTTGTTATTTTAGTAAATATTTAATCTTCCTAACAGCATGGGTTCCTAATTGATCTTTAAGTATTATTGTTCCTGGACATTTCTAATCGACTCCTAATTGCTACATTAAGACAGTTAGGGAATAAAGTGTAACGGATGGTGGAGACTTTTACAGTACACTAAATCAACAGAATATAGTAAAATTTACAATTCATTTTTGTCATTGAACTTTGAAACAGAATACACTAATGTCCACATATATGCTCATCTCCCTTATTTTGAAGAGTTCTACCAATCTAAAGAAAAGTATAGATAATATATTCCATTTATGTAAAATAAGATTTCACATGTCCAATAAATTTTAAGGTGATTTAAAATCTCTTTTAGGAATAGTTATTTTTGGTAGTATACAGGTTTCTATGTATTCCATCTTAAGTTTTATTTGGATCATTTAAAATATCTATATCGGGCCTCCCTGGTGGCGCAAGTGGTTAAGAGTCCGCCTGCCGATGCAGGGGATACGGGTTCGTGCCCCGGTCTGGGAGGATCCCATATGCCGCGGAGCGGCTGGGCCCGTGGGCCGTGGCCGCTGGGCCTGCGCGTCCGGAGCCTGTGCTCCGCAACGGGAGAGGCCGCGGCAGTGAGAGGCCCACATACCGCAAAAAGAAAAAAAAAAAAAAAAAAATAAATAAATAAATAAATAAATAAATAAAATATCTATATCTATTTGACAGCAGGTGAACTGCTTTCATTAATTTATGAGGAGTTTATTGAACATCTACATAATATGCAAGATACTATAAACTAGAGAAATATAACACAAAGTCTTTCACATATTGCTAATAACAGTTACATAGACATGGGGAGACAACTCTTACATCTCACATAAGATCCATTTCTAACTGTCCTTATATGCTTTAATGTTACCAGTTATCTTTCCATCTGTTACCCTCCACTGTATGCAGTTGTTATAGTTACTAACATTCTTAAAATGTAATGCTGTGAGTGTATCACTGTTTTACAGAGGATTTCTAACTATTGCTATATTATAGCATTCTTTGTTTGGTTTATCCTGGATACAATACTTCAAGCAATATAATCTTTTAAAATAGTTACCTTTTCTTTTGTGAAAGCAAAACATTTCTATGGAGAAACGGTTCCCCTACTCAGCCAGGAGGGGCTTACCACATGGGCATGGAGGTTTTTTTTCAGAGACAAACACATTGTGGACTTAACGCCAGTTACAGCCATACCTCTGCCTTTTTATGCAGCTATCAGAAGGATGTTTTGTTTCGTTTTTCCTAGGGTTACAGTTTATAAGACTGGAACCTATTTTGCCCCCACATATAAAAAATGTACCTGAAAACAAACATAACACAAAAGGAAAGAGACCAGAGGACACAACTATACAGACTGGGTCCTACTGATTCTGTTTGAGCTCCTGTATTCAGCTCTGCTTGAGGATTATGAGGCACTTGACTTCCCAGTTCCATGAGTGAATCCATGAGTTCACTTTTTTAAGGCATTTTTTTTAGTTAGATTTTTGTCGCATAAATAAGAAAGATTATTTAATAAAAATAAATAAATTAATAATAGGTGTATAGGCTGTTGGCAGTGATCGAGGTAATTTTCTAAAGTACCTTGTGTTGGGGATAGGAGGGTAGAAAGTCAGAAATCCTAATCAAGCAATAACAAAATGTCTGACTAATGCAAACTTTGTTGTTTCTTGTTGCTTAGATCATAAACTTATTGATGCTAAATGCTTTTGGATGATATCAGAGTAAATATCAAAATGTCATGGGGGGTTCAGTAAGAACCTATAAAAAGGAGACAAACAGTTGTACCTGTCACATCTGAATTGAGAGATAGATTCTGCCCTCATAAAAAAGACATGATGCCTGAAGTTAGTGACCCAGATGTTTGCAAGAGATGGTCACACACCTTGTAGGGACTGAAAAGTGAAATTCCCTTTCTAAAGCTCAAGTTGGTGTAAGAAAAGTCAGGGAAGCTGGAAACAGTAAATATGACTGAGACCCATTTCAGCTGTGTTTCCTCAGCCAATGTGAAACTACATTGTGAAGAGTAAACCACCAATCTCTGTGTCTGTGAGGTTTTTTTTTTTTTTTTTTTTTTTAAGATTCCACATTGAGGTGAGATCATACAGTATAGTCAGCCCTCCATATTCACGGGTTATACATTCGCAGATTCAACCAACCACAGATCAAAAATATTTGAAAAAAAATTTCAGAAAGTTCCAAAAAGCAAAACATAAATTTGCCATGCACAGGCAACTACTTACAAAGCATATACGTTGTATTAGGTATTATAAGTAATCTAGAGATGATTTAAAGTATATGGGAGGATGCTTATAGCTTATATGCAAATACTACACCATTTTACAAAAGGAACTTGAGTGTCTGCAGATTTTGGTATCCATGGGGTTCCTGGAACCAGTCCCATGTGGATACTGAGGGATGTCTATGTTTGTCTTTCTCTGATGAAGTAGTGGTAAAAAGGTACAAACTTCCAGATATAAGTAAGTTTGGGGGATGTAATGTACTGCACATTGACCACAGTTAATATTGTATTGTATATTTGAAAGGTGCTACAAGAGTAGATCTTTAAAGTACTCTTCACAAGAAAAAAATAACTATGTGTGGTGATGGATGTTAACTCAAATTACTGTGGTAATCATTTCATGTTATATACATATATCAAATCATTATGGTGTACACCTAAAACTAACACTATATGTTAATTATATCTCATTAAAACTGAAAAAAAAAAGTAAGCCATCAGGATGCAGGAAAGGGAAGGAGAAAAACTATTTCTATTCTTTTAATGAAATGGCCAAAATGATAGTGGCCAAGGTACCAGTCACTTGGCCTCAGGAAGAAAAGTGAGTGACATACTAATACCTATTATTTAAGGACGAAAATATTAAAGACAGACCTTACTTAAGGCTGACAAGACTGAAGCTTTGTGTACTATAAACCCATGGATTGGAAAAAAATGAAAATTGACCAAAGGACTACTGTAGTATTTTAGGGAGTCACCATCTGTCAAATCTGCCTTATTTTCTGTGTTTGAAAGTAAGGCAACACAGAAGGAAGAAGAGGAGAGATATAGTGAAAGAAAAATAGTGTGATGTCATCCTCAGAGACTGGCTAGCCAGCTCTGCAGCTAGAGTCCTAATTACAGAAACATTAATCCAGCCCCGGCCTTCCCCTTCCACACCATGCTGAGTTCAGTTTATAACCCTTGAAACAAAACAATTTCATAAATGCTTTTTCTATCAACTACCTAAATATGTTTCTTCTCTTCTCTTTTCTCCTTTCTTTCTTACTCTCTCTCGTTCTCTCTTCCTTCCTTCCTTCCTCCCCTCCATCCCTGACCTACCTCCTGTCTTTCTTTTCTCTCCCTTCTTTCCTTTTCTTTCCTTCCTTCCTTACTTCCTCCCTGCTTCTCTCCATCCCTCCCTCCCCTGCTTCCTATTGCTTCTTAAAGTAAAAGAGGCTGAAGTGCAGATACATATCTCTGATTCTAACAGTACCTCTGCTTAAATTAAGATAAAATGTTTGTAGATGAATTCCATTTCCCCAAGATTTAGAAGATAATTTAGGGATGTTCAAGTGTATAAGATCACTCCCTCCCCATTACTTTATTTAACTATTACTATATTTCATAAATTCTAAACATGTTAGTGTTACCGGAAGTGGGGGTCTGGCTGCTTGCCATTCAAAAGCCAATAAAGAGGCAAGCTGGTGCACAGGAAAGTTTGCTTTATTTCAGATACCAGCAACCAGCGGGGAGGGTGGACTCCTGTCCAAAGGCCGACTCCCCTCCCCCACCAACAATCAGTGGGCAAGACGTTTTATAGGCAGAGGGAGGGGGCTACATATAGAAACAGCACAGTCAGCTCTGGCAGTCATCTTGAAATTGTTCATGCAGTGGTCTGACAGCATCATCTTGATTGTTTTAAGTACAGTTAACCTTCAGTTCCAGGGTCAGTTTTTCCCATTTCCTTGAGGCCAGTTCTCAGAATTATGGCAGCTTATGTCATGGCTACAGTCTGGTCATCATGTAGTTAACTTCTTCCACGTGGTGTGGGTTTCAGGATCTACAAGTCAGCTCACAGGATATGGCTCAGAATATTATCCATAGACCCTGAGAAGGAGCTAAAGGTCCTCAACTTTGCTTACTGACTAAACTATTACTGTTTTGTCCTGTTTGACTACTTTTCTTTGCTTCTGCATTTTCTCACTTCTCTGATTAAACGTATTCTTTGGCTAAAGTTTTTCCACAAAAGGCAGGCAGAGGACATGTTGGGAGGAATTACCATAGGGTCCTGCTCAGGTTCATTATTATATTATTGTATTACATTACTGTTATATTATTATCACTTAATGAAGAATCTTTTTTTCGGACATAACTCACAATACTAATAATACTTACAATACATATGACTCATCATACTTTTAAAGAAAAATATTTTAGTGTTGGATTTTCTTTGTAATTGACCTTCACAACTTTAATATGGATATATAAAGGTCCTTATAAAAGTATTGAATTATTCTGTTTATTAAATTAAGCATCAATTTTGTTTTACCCTTGCATAATTTTTATTAATTTTACTTGCATTAATAATTGTGAGTAAATCATGTGAGTAAAGCTGTGAATATTCATTTTAAAAGTATAGAGAGAAATTAGTTAATAGTTTTTTTCTCATTTTATTTGGGGTCACTGAATCTCTGATTTTGATTGTATCCCACTACCTTCTTCTTTGAAATTGTGAATAGTTGCTAATCATTAATGTCCTCTTCATTTTAGGTTTATATTTTGTCATAAAATATGTATAATGAAAAGTTTCTGTAAACATGACAGTATAATATTGGAATAAAAATTCTTCTTTGTGATATATATATATATATATATATATATATAGTAAAATATATAATTCAATATATTGTACTAAACTTCAATTCAGACTCATGTTACCAGGTTAGAAATTCATTATAATATTATGGCTAAAGTAGTTTATGTTCAATTGAGGGACACTCTGAATACCATAAATCTGAAATGATAAACTGGTCATACCCATTGACTATTGGAGTCAAGATAAATCTAATTTTCATTGAAGTTGCTTATTAAATCTGGTCAATTTCTAATAGGTAATTTATTTCCTCATTACAGCTGTGATAGAGTAGTAGCTACAGAACTGTTGAATTATGAAAAAAATATATGCTGAATAACTAGCTAATTAAAGTCACTAAACTTCTTGATGTTTTTCCTAATTAAGCCTGTGGGAAATGGAGGGGGTATTTCCAATTACCATAAACCATGTAAATACACTGATTGCTGCAATTTGAAGTTTGTCTTTATATTTAAAGACTTGGAAGTCATAGTGCACCCAGAGAGAAATAACCCAATTTGATCATTTATTTTTATGAAAAAGTAAGCTAATAAATTGCCTCCAAAATACGTAATTTTGAAAGAACAAAAGGTTAAAGGAAGAAGGTAAAGATGGTTTCAGATCGTAAGATCCTTGACATCAGAGATAATATATTATGACTCTTTAAATTGGCAATAACTAAGATAGGTATGGTAAGCATTTTTTTTCACTATTTCATAGAGGAAGAAACCTAGATTTGATTCCTTAAAATAATCAAAATTGGCAAAATTTTCCTTTTAACAGTTTTTATAAGTTACTAAAACTATGAAGGTTTTCTTCAGTGAAAACTTTCTCAGTGGAAATAGGTGAGATGAAATTTTAATCAATTGATTGACTAATTAATAAATACTTATATAATACTCTTTATCTCCCCCAAATAATACCAGAGAAGCTGATAATAGAACAAAATTAAATTTACTGCAGTAAATGAGAAAACTATCCTGTTGCATTCTCAGCATTCTCTTAGAGGGGAAAGTCAATATGCATAGGGATATGCATAGGACTTTGTGGTCTGGGTTCAAGTAGTTTAAGACAGGCTTTTCAAGGTGGGGAATTGTTTGGCATTTGGTAAAATTAGAGGTACTATTTGTATTATTATTAGGATTGGCAGAGTGAGGAAAGGGTCTTGAAATGAATGCTGATGAACAAACAGAAGGTGTTTAATAAGTGAGCTGTTTGCTATTGTCTGAAACTTATTGGTGAGAATTTTTTCAAGTAAATAGTCAAGTTATATATTGGTTGATGGTTTAATCTTTCTTGGGCATAGGTTTTTTGAAAGAAACAACTAAGTCATGTTGATATGGGTGATCTACAGTCCTAACACAGTCATGTTGACAAGGAGCCTCTTGATTGTTGATAATTACTATATGCCCAGTCTTGTTCTAAGTGCTTTTTAATTAACTAATTTAATTCTCATTACAAATTTATAGATTATGTTCTCTTCTTATCCTCATTTTACAGATGAGTAAACTGAGGATCAGAAAGGTTAAATAACTTGCCCAGGGTCAAACCACTACATTAACATTTATACATTTATCTGTTAACAGTGTTTATCTTCGAAGTGGAGGAAGTAGAGAGAAATGGGGAGGTGGAAAGAAGGTGTGGATAAAGAGCTATTACATTTTTTTTTGTTATCATTAGTATTAAAGTGTATAAAGCATTAAAACTAAAGAAGTGAGACATGGCATTGAGATATTCTTTTTAAATTTTTACCTAAGATATTTGCAAATATTATAATGATCAAAATTGTTTCTCCTTATTTCAAATACCAATATTTCCAGAATCAACTGAAAATATGGCTTAAAAGAGGATTCTGCTAATATAGTAGCCTGTACCATTTCTGTATATTTTATTTTGAAAGTAACTGGAAAATGTATATGTAACTGATGTTTTTGTTTGTTGAGTAGTAAAAAGGATTAATCTCTTATATGTTATATATCATATGTGTTTGACAGGACTGCATTTAAGAGCTTATTTTTGCAAATGTCATTGCAAATGCATGGATTACTAGAACTAAGAAGTAAACCTTATATTCCAAGAATTTAAAAATGGAATAAACAGGGCTTCCCTGGTGGCGCAGTGGTTGAGAGTCCGCCTGCCGATGCAGGGGACACGGGTTCGTGCCCCGATCCCGGAAGATCCCACATGCCGCGGAGCGGCTGGGCCCGCGAGCCATGGCCGCGGAGCCTGTGTGTCCGGAGCCTGTGCTCCGCAACGGGAGAGGCCACAGCAGTGAGAGGCCCGCGTACAGCAAAAAAAAAATAAAAAATAAAATAAAATAAAATAAAAAAATGGAATAAACAGTAGAATGAATACATCTACATATTGTGGCAAAAGAATAATAGGATATATAATGCCATAATGTTGAAAAAGTGCTTAATTATATATAAATAATAAAATAAGGAAAATATAATATAATTTTATTTTCTAATTACAATGGATATATTCTTAAAAAGTCTCTTATGCACTAATTTCTCTAATGTGTCTAAATAAAATTTATGGTAGACGTAACTTAGAGCTATACCCTTTGGTACAATTAGATTGAAATGGAATTTTCTGACAAAATTAACAGAAAGAGGTTTTAATCTATGCAGCGGAGTAAGGCAATTTCAGGAAAAGCAAAGAGATTGATCAGAAGCAATTAAAAATATCCTGGGGGTTACTGAGGAATTATAAGAAGTCTAGGGTGTCTGAAGTATAGCGTTTGAGCGTGAGAAGTATGGAGTTTAGACTTAAACTGCTTACAAAGAGCTATGAATATATTTGAGCAAGGATGTAAAATTATATTTGCCTTTTAGAAAGATTTAAATATTAGCAAAATCTGATACTGTGGAGAATTGATTGTAGCGTGGGAAGTTTCATGGAGATCAATTAGAGGACAACTGAATCATTCTCATCAAGGGAAGTTAGTACTAAACAAGATTTGGAATCAAACTGAACAGAATTCCAGTTATACCTTTGCCATCTTGTAGCTATAAAGGACTTAAATACACCAACAACATGAATGATATAGGATTACATGAAACAAATCACCTATGCTCGAAGATGAGCATGCATGCACACACACATGTTACAGTTATCAGTAATGGTTATGAGGAATAAAGGACGGGTGTTTTTTTAATTGTATGATGAGAGTTTCAGTTGGGTTAGTAGATGGGATACTGCTATTTCTTTAAGTTAAATAAGACATAAAAAGGCATAGGTTTGAGAAAAAAGGCAGAGTTTAGTTTTCAATATGTTGAATTAGACGTGACATCTGGAAAGACCTACAGAGGATCTCACGAATGGTCAAGAAACCTATGATGGAACAGCAGTGAGGAATGGGAAGATGAAACAGGCCCTGGAAACGGAGTAGATACGGAATGAGTATGTTGATTATATGAATATGATATTCCAAGTTCTAGAAGAGAGAAAGGAGTTACTCAATCAGCTCAAGCTAGTAGTTGCTTTTGAAAATGCACTTGTAATAATATTGGATTAAAGTGGGTAAATGTATCTAACAGAAAGTTTGCCACTCATCAGTTTGATACACCTAAATAGAAAAAGACAAGATTATGTTCTAACATATTATTTCCCCTAATGGAAAGGCAACAATTGCTAAAATATAAAGAAGTTTGATATCCTAATATGTGGCTCATTTTATCATATACTTGATAATGTAATGTTTTTCTCTTAGGCAATACTATAAATCTAATACAATTTAGGATGCATTCATCCTTGAAAGTTGTGAGGTTTTTGCTCTACCACATCTGTATAGGAGAATGAATATTTCCACTACTAAATTTTATTCTATTTGTTGTGTTCTTATTACTCATTTATTGTAAAATGTTTCTTGGTAGGTAAATTAATAAATAATGAAAATAAATCATGGAGTAAGCAACCTGAAATTGAAATAATTTTATTGATGTGATATTTAGCCCAATCAATCAATTTTGAAATTTTTTTATCATTTTCATCCATTAAAAAATATCTGTTGAGTTTTCCTGTCAATAGGTATTGTAATAGGACCTGAATTATGATTAAAAATAATCAAAGAAACAGACAAGAAAAAAGCATTGCTCTGTTGACAAAGTACACAAGTAAGACAAAGGAAGTAAACTAACTCTGTTGAAACAGAGACACTCATTGATTACTCAGTTAGGTCTAATCATAAACATAGATATTGTCTCAGATATAAGGGATTTGTTCTTTACTTCAACATTTTTAAGACTGAAGCAAATTGGATTAAGGGGTACGTCACTGGCATTCATGATTTTTTTGCTTCCAAAATGCTTAAAAAGGAAGAGACCTTGGTAAATTCTACCTCACTGAAATACTAGGGATTTGCAAAATATTTCCATAAACACTGTTTAACAAACAATCCACAGACTACTGATGCAGTCTTGTAGTATAAAATGTATCTCTAAGTCAATTTGTGTAATGTCCAGAGTAAGAAAGAAAATTGGAACTTAAACACTGTTTCACATCTAACAAGTCTAAAATATATGAATAGCCAATATTTCCACCCATTAAATTTCATTTATAGAAATCACTAGCGTTCTAGAGATTGTATATGTGCTACAAGGAATATGTTCACCATTTTGTTCAGTATATGTCAACACAATGCGTTCCATCTCAGCTTATCATTTTATCACATTATTAACATGCTGTTACTACCATTTGTTAAACTTTTGCTATATTAATACTACACTGCATCAGAGCTTCAACTTATAAAAATAAATCAATGGGTCAAAAATGGTTTATTAAGTTATTGTAGCAGTGATGAAAATAAAAGCATAACTAGTGTAATAATAGAATTCAACTGTAAATGTAAACAGTGAAGAGAACTTAAGGGTAAACTTAGTTACCCTTATATTTGCCTTCTGAAAGCCTTGAGAGGTCATCTGGGTTTTCTTGCCCCTCTTATAGGAGTCCAAGCTCTTGATAATCCCTATAATCAGAAAATGTTCATTCACATTCTTGACTCTTTTGGGGCTATGGAAAGTAGAGATATATGGCATATTCAGGAAACAGGGTCCTTAAAAGCAGATGTAGATCCTACTATGACTCCCCTATACTGTGCAAAAGCTTTTAAGTTTCATTAGGTCCCATTTGTTTATTTTTGTTTTTATTTCCGTTTCTCTAGGAGGTGGGTCCAAAAGGATCTTGCTGTGATTTATGTCATGGAGCGTTCTGCCTATGTTTTCCTCTAAGAGTTTTATAGTGTCTGGCCTTACATTTAGGTCTTTAATCCATTTTGAGTTTATTTTTGTGTATGATGTATGGGAGTGTTCTAATTTCATTCTTTTACATGTAGCTGTCCAGTTTTCCCAGGACCACTTATTGAAGAGGCTGTCTTTTCTCCACTGTATATTCTTGCCTCCTTTATCAAAGATAAGGTGACCATATGTGCGTGGGTTTATCTCTGGGCTTTCTATCCTGTTCCATTGATCTATATTTCTGTTTTTGTACCAGTACCATACTGTCTTGATTACTGTAGCTTTGTAGTATAGTTTAGCTAGTGGGAAGCAGCTGCCTCACATGGGGAGATCAGCTCAGTGCTTTGTGACCACCTAGAGGGGTGGGATAGGGAGGGTGGGAGGGAGACACAAGAGGGAGGGGATATGGGGATATATGTATACATATAGCTGATTCACTTTGTTATAAAGCAGAAACTAACACAACATTGTAAAGCAATTATACTCCAATAAAGACGTTTAAAAAAAAAAAAGCAGATGTAGATCCTACTATGACTTCCCTAAACTACCGAGTACCCTTTAAAACTTGAGCAATAATGGTAACTATTATTAAATATTATTATATTTGATATGTATTAAACTATATTTATAATTAAATAATATTAAATATTATCATTTAATAGTGATTATTATTATTACTATTAATCTATATTTCAAGACCTCCTTGATAAGGGGCTTCTTATTTCCACCTCTAGTGTCTGCAGCGCACATGTTTTACCAAGAGGCAGGGGGAACTAATAGAAGGTGTTACCAATTGGCCCAAGATTTGCAAGCTGTAAATAAAATCGTTAAACCCAGGTTCCTTTGTGTCCCAAACCCAAATACTATTCTAACTTCCATACCCTGCAGTGCCACTCTTTTTGCCATTGTTGACTTATACTCTGATTTCTTCAGCACACCACTTCACCCTAACTCCCAATACCTATTCTCCTTTACATGGAAAAATCATGAACGTACTGTGATAGTCATGCCCCAGGGGTTTATAGGAAGACCCAATTTATTTTGCGGGGACATTATATGCATACTTAAGGGATTTGGTATTGCCTTGCAATTCAACACTCAAACAATATGTAGATGGCTTCATTCTTTGTTTTTATTTGACCATGTCTGTGATATAGTTTTATAATAATTTACTGACAAGGTTGTTGCCTGAGTTCCAGCAGTTCCTGTTTTTCCAGAGAATGAATATTTGTACAAATGCTCTGGGAATCTTTGGAAAAATGATTTCTGACCTCAAGGGTGGTACTGCCCCCATGCAGAGTACCTGTCTCTCTCCCAGGATCATAGCCCAGCTGTCACTGCTGCTACTTTTGCTGCTGTTGGCCTTATCATCATCAAAAATGTCGGGCCATGTCCTGCTTAGAGCAGCCTCTCTGAGCTCCATGGCTCCGACTGCCCAGGCAAGCACGTGTGTGCTGGAAAGCCATGTGTGCTCAGGGCACACACTGCCCATCCTTCTCCTCAGTGCCCTTTACTCCCCTCCCTCCATCTAGCACACCCATGGCCTGGGTCTGCTTGTGATTCTGCCACCTAGGATATGTCCTCTGCTCACATGTTCCATTGTGCAATTAAACTTCACACTTCTATATTTTAAATGGATAACCAACAAGGACCTACTGTATAGCACAGGGAACTCTGCTCAGTATTATGTAACAACCTAATTGGGAGAAGAATTTGAAAAAAAATATAGATACATGTATATGTATAACTGAATAACTGTTGTACACCTGAACCTAACACAACATTGTTAATCAACTATACTCCAATATAAAATAAAAAGTTAAAAAAATCAATTGGCCATAAAAAAACTCACAGAACTAAAGTTCAAAGATAAAATTATTAAGAATTTTCAAGGGTGACAGAAAAACATTTAATCAAGTTTGGGGACGTTCCTGAAAGTAGGGTTCTGTGTGACACTTGCTTCACACTCATGAAGCCAGTTCTTCCAGGGGAGCTTCCAAAGGATTGGAATCAGGGCCTCAACAAGGCAGAGCCCACCTCAGTGTAGGAGCCCACCCCAATCTCAGCCCAGTGAGATTTAACAAAAACTACTGAAAAGTGGCTGCTGTGACTATTTTTTTTCCTCTTTATTTTAGAGATGTTTATTTCAGCTATTCCATCTCTATTCAATTATTTAATATGAGGTGGTAAAAGAAGATATCTTTTAAATTAGAAGTTGTCTGAATCAAGAAATATCACATCTGGGCTTTGAGGCTGTTACTAGATGGGATTTTTGAGTTTTCTTTCTTGAGAAAGATGATAGTTATATTTTGTGTGCAGAAAGAAGTATTCAGTAGTATTTACCATCCCCCCCTTATCTGCAAGCGATACGTTCCAAGAACCCCATTATATATATATAATGTGTTTTTCCTGTACATACATGCTTAGGATAACATTTGATTTATAAATTAGACACAGTAAGAGATTAACAACAGTAAATAATAATAAAATGTAACAAATACAACAATATATTGTAATGATAGTTATATGAATGTGGTCTCTCTCAAAATATCTTACTGCATTGTACTTACCCTTCTTATGGTGATGATGTAAGATGATAAATGCCTACATGATGAGATGAAGTGAGGTGAATGATTAGGCTCTGTGACATAGCATTAGACTACTATTGACCTTCTGACAATACATCAGTAGAAGCATCATCTGTTTCTGCTGATACTGTATCATTGAGTCATGGTGATGTCCATGGTTGAATGTCAGGAACAGATGATGTTAATGGTTGGGGATCCCAGGCAGAATGGAGCAGAAAGTTTTGCAATTTAAAATTTATGAATTGCTTATTTCTGAAATTTTCTATTTAATATTTTCAGAGCACAGTTGACTGAAGGCCACTGAAATTGCTGATAAGAAAGGACTACTGTAATTTTAATATGAAATTTTTTGGCCTTAAGTGTGATCACTATTAAGGCTATTCACAAGTGCCCTATTCTCTCCTACTGGAGACAATCTGAGATCACTTTTGTTGTTCACTGAAACTCAGGCATTGCTTTGAAGAAGTTAAATGTGAAGTATTCGGGAAGAAGCTTTCAAAACCAGTCACCCTATTCTCTTTTTTCTGCCTCTGATATCATGAAAACATGTGTCCCATTGGAGCCTCTGTTAGTCAAGCTTTCTGGGAGACTATGATGATCAAGTCCCCATGCCAACCCATATGCACTGAGCACAAATAAAATTTTGATGTTATAAGCAACTGAAAATTTATTTTTGTATCCTATAGGTAATCTGGAATGACACCAGCAATAAATTATATAGCACATGGAAAGATAGCAACTATTGAAAAAAATAAAGGGCCAGGTTGAATTTTAAATTGAGAATAATTGTCAGGCTGTGACTGTGCAAAGTCACAAATTGTCAGGCTGTGCAAAGATTTTTGGGTCATCTTTAAATAAAAACAGTAATCTCCTTTAAAAACCAGTCATAACTTTCAAGAATAAACAGGAAATAATGCTTTGCAGGGCTAATTTAGTAAATATTGTCATTGAAAGCAGTGAAGACATCAAGTCTAGATGTATCATTTAAAGTTGTAGTCTATGGGGAAGAAATCCAGTGTTAGTACATCATAATACTAAGAAAATATAAAGCAAGATTTAAAGTTGGTGGAAAATATACTCAGGAAAAAACAGAATGAGTTGTTGGCAATTTACTTTTTCTCATATTACATGTCTGATCTGTGTATAATATCACTAAGATACAATTGATTATAGTAATTAAAAACCAACACATTATTTTTCTAACAAATAATTTGTTTAGAATGGCACAAAACCGTTATTATACATGTATATTAGGGAGAAGGGCTTAAAGACTTTTTTTATATGTTTATTGCATAAAATGCATAATACAAGAAGGAGATTTACCCTGTAGTTAATGACAATTTTAAAGACACGATCTAGCATGGAAAATAATATTTTAGTATAAATGCCAATGTACTATCAACTATGTGGCAACAAGGAAGAATTTCCTACAAAATTAGATACTGTACCTGAATTCTAAGTCATTCTATGATTTATTCATAGGGAAAATCTGGGAGCTAAAAAAAGTTTCCATATATTTGTTCAGTGTTGAAAAACATTTTAAAAATGTGATCACTATTTTATGTACCCATTGGTACACATTTTTTCAATGTAAGGTGTTTTTAAGTAGAGTAAGTACAGAAGTGAGATGACTTTAGAAGAAAAGATGCATTTAGGTTTGTTTAATAAAAAATGATTTTAAAATTGTTCATGAAATGATCATTTTCAGCAAAAGCAAGTTCTATGATGTAAAGTAAGTTCCCTCAGTTTATATCTCAGTGATATGGTCAAAACCTTGAGTTACCTGAACTGATCTACTCATGACCATTTAGCTTTCTGAGGTTTTCATTTAAGAAAAATTATTTATTTTCAGTCATTTAAACTTCAATATGCAAATTCAAGATTTACATATCCACTTTAATTGTGCATGTCTGACCTTTACATTCACTTGATTCCTAATAAATTTTCATCAGAGACATAATACTTACCTGAGCTTTATTTATTTGAGCTATTTAGCTGTATGGAACAAAGCATAAGCAAAGATGAATTTGAACATCTTAAAATAGCAGAGTAGTAATAAGGTTGACTAGCATATAATGAACTTTGTGCCAAGGACTATGCTAAGAGCATCACACAAATTACTTTATATAACTATCACAAAAATTGCTATTATTCCCTCTTTAGAGATCTGTAAACTTTGGCTTGGTTGGGTGAGGTAATGATGTTTGTAGGGCCATGTCACTAATTAGTTTAATCCCAGTAGACTCTCTTCAAAGTTTATATTCTTAATGCCATGCTTTACTTGTCTATTAGTTCACCTTATATCTTGCATCTGGGTGCAACATCCATTGAAAACACTTAGTGCCAAAAGTTATTACAATTAAATGGACTCTTGTAATATAATTATTATCAATTTCCTTGTCTTCCCTCTTTCTCCAGTCTGACCTAAAATTGCATAGGACTACATCATCCTTTACTCACAATCTTAAATTGTTTCTCATTGCATATTAAAAAGTCTAAATATTTTAGTGTTTACGATCTTTCACGATATAATAATAATTTTATTTTCAAAACTTCATTCATATTTTCCCTGAATAAAATCTTCACACATTTCATGTATACTTAAAATTGGGGTACTATGGAGGGAGAGGTAATTTCCTTCGAATACTGTTACACTTTACCCATCTACCAAGCTCATATATTGCAGTGTTTGCCATTCTTCAAACACTAGCTCAAAATAGTAATCTTTTATTTTCCAACTAGAAGAAGTAATTTATCTTTTGTTTGACATTTGTGAGTTAACTGTTATACTGAAAGTACATTGCTATAAAATTATTTGATGAAATTCAACAAAGATTTGCTAGTGAGATCAAATGTAGCAGATGGTAATATAACTTCCTGAAGGTCCCTTTCTCCACTTTCCCTAAAAGAGGTTTTCTGTGCTTATTGATGTGTCAAAACGTGGTTATTTTGTTCTAGAAGCTAGGTTTTGTGCTTCATCACAGTCATTTTATACCTACAGTTTACACCACCATTCTGTAAGAGCCTTCACAAATAATCCATACGCTTAATACTTCCTTCAAGTAGAGATATGAAAATAGCTTATGAATTAAGCTAATGTTTCTTTCTATATGGATCTTTTTATAAATAAGGAAACCTTTCCAAGAATTCTCAACAACTACTTTACCTAAATTTCATTGGCAGAAAAGGTATACCAGTCACCTCAAAATTAACTGTTATCTAGGGGAAAAATATATCAAGATTTGTCTAACCAGGATTTAGCTCTGAGCTTGTGATGGGGTCACAGTCCTTGATGAATTTACTAAGCAGAAAAGAATGGACACCTTATCACAAAAATACAAACAAAAAACAGACACAAGTAGACAAGTCTAAACCTGAAAAGAAGAAAAATGGTATAGAATATATATCACTCTTTTTCTATTTCTATATTTAGGAAATACCTCTTCCTAAGATACATGGATAGTTTTTCTCTACCTCTCTACAGAGGGTAAAAATGACTAATAATCACTTTCCCATTTCACTTTTCAGTTAGGCCATTAGAATGTAACCTTATCTTCATAATTCAGATGCACTCACTACAGATTTTGAATAGGAAACAAGTATTATGAATAAGAAGGGATGACGGTTACTTGTAATGGAATGGAAAACTTAAAAATGAGAATCTTACATTCCTAGCTCAAGTCACATTCATAAAACTGTACCTACTATGGTGATAATATATACATAATAAATTATGATTATTTTGGTAATTACATGACTGAAAACCAGTCTCCAAGTTCAAGTTCAGTGCTATGTTCTAAAATCTTATAATGTCAGTTGGAGTCACATCTGTCTCAAGCCAGTGTTATGACTTTGATCATGCAAAAGTGTTTTTATAAAAATTATCATCTGGGCACAAAGAAAATTTGTATGTTTGAAAATATCCCAAACTGTAACCTGCACTGAGCTTAACTTGTCATCAGAAATAATCTCCTCTCCTCCATAATGGAACGAAGATGCTTATACCTTGTGCTAATACATGGTCCACTTCATTATGTATCCTTAAAAATCCACATTTAAAATATCAAACTCAGCATTTCCATTGGAAAGTGATTTCTAGCTTGTAGTATTTAATACTGCCTGCCTATTCAAAGAGAATTGTATATCTTTTTTAAAAATCTGGTTTTCCTATTTATTTATTTATTTATTTATTTATTTATTTTTGGCTGTGTTGGGTCTTTGTTGCTGTGTGCAGGCTTTCTCTAGTTGCGGTGAGCAGGGGCTACTCTTGGTTGCGGTGTGCAGGCGTCTCATTGCAGTGGCTTCTCTTGTTGTGGAGCATGGGCTCTAGGTGGGAGCAAGCATCAGTAGTTGTGGCTCGCAGGCTCTAGAGCGCAGGCTCAGTAGTTGTGGCGCATGGGCTTAGTTGCTCCACGGCATGTGGGATCTTCCCAGACCAGGGCTTGAACCCATGTCTCCTGAATTGGCAGGCAGATTCTTAACCACTGCGCCACCAGGGAAGTCCCTGGTTTTCAATAAATTTGTTTTTTGTTGTTTTTAAGAATGTAAGAACAGTGGTAGATAATGTCATATTATTTTTAGGTTTATGAATATCTCTGTATATATATATATGTGTGTGTGTGTGTATTTTTGTGTATTTAAGTATGTTTATATGTATTTCTTATTTATGAATAGCTGAAAAAAGAAGTATTATGTATATAAAGCTAATTTGATCATCGGTTATGGCATCTATGTAGAAAAGGAAGTTTTAATTCCTAATAAGAAGTACTGGACGTGCTGCATATATATTATCCTTGGTAGTGAGAGTAGACTGGTCCCTTGGGACTGATTATTAAAGAAACAAACACTAAACTCCTGTAGTTCTACTTTTCCTAGGTGGTGACCAGATTAATTTTAAGGAGGTTCAGCTCTACATAGTTTTATATTTTTATGTAATCCTAGATGGCTGATGGTCAAAATATAGCACAATTGCTTGTGAAATTGTAACACAAATTATCTGTAAACATTGGTTTCTATTCTCTGACTTAAAGTAGCAAATATGGAACCTGAACATGTTCCAAGTGACCCATGGATATAATTTCAAATAATGTCTCATAAATGTTCCATGAAATACTAGTCCCAAATATTTTTAATATGTCCTTTTAAAAATAAAAATTTAATGATTATATTTTATTTTATTTTATTTATTTTATTTATTTTATTTTTTATTTATTTATTTTTTTTGCGGTATGCGGGCCTCTCACTGTTGTGACCTCCCCCGTTGCGGAGCACAGGCTCCGGACGCGCAGGCTCCGGACGCACAGGCTCAGCGGCCATGGCTCACGGGCCCAGCTGCTCCGCGGCATATGGGATCCTCCCAGACCGGGGCACGAACCCGTATCCCCTGCATCGGCAGGCGGACTCTCAACCACTTGCGCCACCAGGGAGGCCCCGATGATGATTATATTTTAGACAAGTAAGATGAGGAATTCCAGGTTAAGCAAAGTCAAATACTTTTCCTTATCGCAGGCATTCTCAGAGCCTTTAATATACTAAATCATTTTGTGGAGAACATATTAGCAGCCTTTTCAAAACTTATTTTCCCTTAGAAAGCTTTTAGCATGAAATGTCTATTAAATCTATGTCCTGTAGAACACATTTTTATAAATATTACTATAGTAATGGCCACATTGTAAAAATGATTTTCTCTTCTCTTCAGAATTTATCTGCCAGTGGGTGTTAGATCAGGGTTAAGTATCTATCTAAAATCATTTCATATAATGAAGCTAGTTAGAAGGAGCAGTATATTACTTTTGAATTTTGGATAAGTAACAGCTACCAAGAAGGAATGACTTAGTGAGTTTTCACTTGAAAAGTAGGTAGCTAATAATTACATCACATGACAGTCACCTAGTTTATATTGCCAGTGTAGGAAAATGATCATTTGAAAAGAATGAAGATTCTTTTATAGAAACCATGCATTTTATCTGAGACTGAAGTTTGTTTCTCAACCATATTCAAATAGCTGATCTCCTAGTAAGACTATTTAGGACCCTAAGGTTTTGTGCAGTCAAAAACTATGTTTAAACCAATTTAATTTGTGATAAGCACTTTAGGGACTTACCTGGTGGCGCAGTGGTTAAGAATCCACCTGCCAATGCAGGGGACACGGGTTTGAGGCCTGGTCCAGAAGGATCCCACATGCCGTAGAGTGACTAAGCCCATGCACCACAACTACTGAGCCTGTGCTCTAGAGCCAGCGAGCCACAACCACTGAGCCCGTGCGCCACAACTACTGAAGCCCACATGCCTAGAACCGGTGCTCTTCAAAAAGAGAAGCCGGGCCTCCCTGGTGGCGCAAGTGGTTGAGAGTCCGCCTGCCGATGCAGGGGATACGGGTTCGTGCCCCGGTCTGGGAGGATCCCATATGCCGCGGAGCGGCTGGGCCCGTGAGCCATGGCCGCTGAGCCTGCGCGTCCGGAGCCTGCGCGTCCGGAGCCTGTGCTCCGCAACGGGGGAGGCCACAACAGTGAGAGGCCCGCATACCGCAAAAAAAAAAAAAATAAATAAATAAATAAAAAAAAAAAAAAGAGAAGCCACCTCAATGAGAAGCCCGTGCACCACAACGAAGAGTAGCTCCCACTTGCCGTAAAACTAGAGAAAGCCAGCATGCAGCAACAAAGACTTAATGCAGCCAAAAATAAATAAATAAAATAAATTAAAAAAAAAGAGATTTAAGCACTTTAAGGAGAATTATGATAAAAATTGGAGGGGAAATAACTTGAATAAAATGAGATTAACTATAAAACTTAAAATGCCAGGTCTTAATAGTAGTATATTTCTGATTCAAGGCTAATGAAAGTATTCATTAAAAGGTCAAGAAGATTTAGCAGAATGGAAACTGTAAAAGAGGCCAGAAGTTGGGAGACTAGTTACTCTATTAAACTAGTGACTAGATCACCTTGGTGACCTTTCTCATTGTAGAATGAGAGCAAGATTCTTCAGAAAATTAAAGAACAAAACAGACCTCTGTTCTCTCCTAACACATTTTTTATTATTATAAAAAAGGATAAAGAACATATGAATGCAAGCAAAAACAAAATGAAGTCTTAAATCTAAAGGTAAGAGATAATAGTAATTATGGGGAGGCAAAAGAACTCCCTATAAAAGAGTAAAATGGGATTAGATAAAATACTCCAAGAATAATTGGTCTATGGACAAAATATATAGAAAAAGAAACTCTAATCGCAATAGATTTTTAAAAAAATGATATATGACTGCACACCAGCTTCAAGGCCAGTCCATTTTATATCAACACAGTGTAGGAACCAATCATATAAGGCTTTTCACCATTGAGAGAGACTTTATTAGGCTTTTACTTAGCTGTAAGAGAATATCAATGGAAATTAAGAAGACAGTAACTACCATCTGACCCCATCTGCTACATACACTTCCATGCTATCTACCACCCATTATTGTTATTATCTATTACGTACAAGTTATTAACAACTGTGTGTTCAGGGGGCATAACTGAGGATAGGCATACTTCACATTTAAGATGAAGTTGGCATTAAAATACTAAGCACAAATAAAATATATTAGTAAATGTATCAAGTTGGAATTAAAACCAACTGGTCATCAAAAGACACAATCAAGTGAGTGGAAAGAAGAAAATAGAACATATAATCAAAAGTACCTTCATTTCTATATTATATGAAGGACTTATATTAATCAGTAAGCATAATTTCAACAAATGCTGAAGAAACTTTTCTAGGCAGGAAATGCAAGAGAAGGAAAAGACGTACAATAACAAACACAAAACAATTAAGAAATGTTAATAGGAACATACATATCGATAACTACCTTACATGTAAATGGATTAAATGGTCCAACCTAAAGACATAGACCAGCTGAATGGATACAAAAACAAGACCCATATATATGCTGTCTACAACAGACCCACTTCAGACCTAGGGACACATACAGACTGAAAGTGAGGGGATGGAAAAAGTAATTCCATGAAAATGGAAATCAAAGAAAGCTGGAGTAGCAATTCTCATGTCAGACAAAATAGACTTTAAAATAAAGACTATTAGAAGAGACAAGGACACTACATAATGATCAAGGGATCAATCCAAGAAGAAGATAGAACAATTATAAATATATATGCACCCAACATAGGAGCACCACAATACATAAGGCAAATGCTAATAGCCATAAAAGGGGAAACTGAGAGTAACACAATCATAGTAGGGGACTTTAACACCCCACTTTCACCAATGGACAGATCACCCAAAATGAAAATAAATAAGGAAACGCAAGCTTTAAATGATACATTAAACAAGATGGACTTAATTGATATTTATAGGAAATTCCAATCAAAAACAACAGAATACATTATCTTCTCAAGTGCTCATGGAACATTCTCCAGGATAGGTCATATCTTGGCTCACAAATCAAGCCTTGGTAAATTTAAGAAAATTGATATCTTATCAGGTATCTTTTCTGACCACAATGCTATGAGACTCTATGTCAAGTACATGAAAAAAAACTGTAAAAAAATACAAATGCATGGATGCTAAACAATACATCACTAAATAACGAAGACATCACTGAAGAAATCAAAAAGGAAATTAAAAAATACCTAGAAACAAATGACAGTGAAAACATGATGACCCAAACCCCATGGGATGCAGCATAAGCAGTTCTCAGATGGAAGTTTAGAGCAATACAATCCTACCTCAAGAAACAAGACTCATCTCAAATAAACATCCTAACCTTATGCCTAAAGCAATTAGAAACAGAAGAACAAAACAACCCTAAGGTTAGCAGTAGAAAAGAAAAAATAAAGATCAGAGCAGTAATAAATGAAAAAGAAATGAAGGAAACAATAACAAAGATCAATAACACTAAAAGCTGGTTCTTTGAGAAGATGAACAAAATTGATAAACAATTAGCCAGACTCATCAAGAAAAAAAGGGAGAAGGCTCAAATCAACAGAATTAGAAATGAAAAAGGAGAAGTAACAAATGACACTGCAGAAATACAAAGGTTCATGAGAGATTACTACAAGCAACTCTATGCCAATAAAATGGACAACCTGGAAGAAATGGACAAATTCTTAGAAAAGCACAACCTTCCAAGAGTGAACCAGGAAGAAACAGAAAATATAAACAGATAATCACAAGCACTGAAATTGAAACCATGATTAAAAATTTTCCAACAAACAAAAGCCCAGGACTAGATGGCTTCACACGTGAATTTTATCAAACATTTAGAGAAGAGCTAAAACCTAAAGTATTCCAGAATATACCAGAGGGAGGAATACTCCCAAACTCATTCTACAAGGCCACCATCACTCTGATACCAAAACCAGAGAAAGATGCAACAAAAAAGAAAACTACAGGCCAATATCACTGATGAACATAGATGCAAAAATCCTCAATAAAACACTAGCAAACAGAATCCAACAGCACATTAAAAGGATCATACACCATGATCAAGTGGGGTTTATCCCAGGAATGCAAGGATTCTTCAATATATGCAAATCAATCAATGTGATAAACCATATTAACAATTAGAATGATAAAAACCACATGATCCTTGCAATATATGCAGAAAAACTTTCAAAAAAATTGAACATCCACTTATGATAAAAACTCTCTCATAGTTTTTAGTAGTAGGCATAGAAGGAACTTACGTCAACATAAGAAAGGCCATATATGACAAATCCACAGCCAACATCGTTCTCAATGGTGAAAAACTGAAACCATTCCTCACTAAGATGCAGAATAAGACAAGTTTTCCCCATCTCACCACTACTATTCAACATAGTTTTGGAAGTTTCAGCCACAGCAATCAGAGAAGAAAAAGAAATAAAAGGAATCCAAATTGGAAAAGAAGAAGTAAAGCTGTCACTGTTTGCAGATGACATGATACTACACATAGAGAATCCTAAAGATGCTACCAGAAAACAACTAGAGCTAATCAATGAATTTGGTAAAGTAGCAGGATACAAAATTAATGCACAGAAATCTCTGGCATTCCTATACACTAATGATGAAAAATCTGAAAGAGAAATTAAGGAAACACTCCCATTTACCATTGCAACAAAAAGCATAAAATACTTAGGAATAAACATACCTAAGGAGACAAAGACCTGTATGCAGAAAACTATAAGACACTGATGAAAGAAATTAAAGATGATACAAACAGATGGAGAGATATACCATGTTCTTGGATTGGAAGTATCAACAATGTGAAAATGACTCTACTACCCAAAGCAATCTACAGATTCAGTTCAATCCCTATCAAACTACCAATGGCATTTTTCACAGAACTAGAACAAAAAATATCACAATTTGTATGGAAAAACAAAAGACCCCGAATAGCCAAAGCAATCTTGTGAACGAAAAACGGAGCTGGAGGAATCAGCCTCCCGGACTTCAGACTATACTACAAAGCTACGGTAATCAAGAGTGTATGGTACTGGCACAAAAACAGAACTGTAGATCAATGGAACAGGATAGAAAGCCCAGAGATAAACCCATGCACACATGGTCACCTTATCTTTGATAAAGGAGGCAGGAATATACAGTGGAGAAAAGACAGACTCTTCAATAAGTGGTGCTGAGAAAACTGGACAGCTACATGTAAAAGAATGAAATTTGGACACTTCCCTAACACAAAAATAAACCCAAAATGGGTTAAAGACCTAAATGTAAGGCCAGGCAGTATAAAACTCTTAGAAGAAAACATAGGCAGAACACTCCATGACCTAAATCACAGCAAGAACCTTTTTGACCCACCTGCTAGAGAAATAGAAATAAAACAAAAATAAACAAATGGGACTTAATGAAACTTAAAACCTTTTGCACAGCAAAGAAAATCATATACAAGACGAAAAGACAACCCTCAGAATGGGAGAAAATATTTGAAAATGAAGCAATTGACAAAAGATTAATCTCCAAACTATACAAGCAGCTCATGCAGCTCAATATCAAAACAATCAAACAACCTAATCCAGAAATGGGCAGAAGACCCCAATAGAGATTTCTCCAAAGAAGATATACAGATTGCCAAAGAACACATGAAAGGATGCTCAACATCACTAATCATTAGAGAAATGCAAATCAAAACTCCAATGAGGTATCACTTCACACCAGTCAGAATGGCCATCATCAAAAAATCTACAATCAATAAATGCTCGAGAGGGTGTGGAGAAAAGGGAACCCTCTTGCATTGCTGGTGGCAATTAAAATTGAAACAGCCACTATGGAGAAGAGTATGGAGTTTCCTTAAAAAACTAAAAATAGAACTACCATATGACCCAGCAATCCCACTACTAGGCATATATCCTGAGAAAACCATAATTCAAAAAGAGTCATGTACCACAGTGTTCATTGCAGCTCTATTTACGATAGCCAGGACATAGAAGCAAACTAAGTGTCCATTGACAGATGAATGGATAAAGAAGATGTGGCACATGCATACACTGGAATGTTACTCAGCCATAAAAAGAAACTAAATTTAGTTATTTGTAGTGAGGTGGATGGACCTAGAGACTGTCATACAGAGTGAAATTAAGTCAGAAAGAGAAAAACAAATGCCATATGCTAACACATATATATAGAACCTTAAAAAGAAAAAATGTTTCTGAAGAACCTAGGGGCAGGACAGGAATAAAGACACAGACATAGAGTATGGACTTCAGGACACAGGGAGGGGGAAGGGTAAGCTGGGACGAAGTGAGAGAGTGGCATGGCCATATATACACTACCAAATGTAAAATAGATAGCTAGTGTGAATTAGCTGCATAGCACAGGGAAATCATCTCAGTGCTTTGTGTCCACATAGAGGGGTGGGATAGGGAGGGTGGGAGGGAGATGCAAGATGGAGGAGATATGGGGATGTATGCATATGTATAGCTGATTCACTTTGTTGTACAGCAGAAACTAGCTCACCATTTTAAAGCAATTTTACTCCAATAAAGATGTTAAAAAGTCTACAAACTGACCCAAATGTTCCTAATCACTCATTTATGCAATTAAGTCTTATCAAGCATTATGACATCAATTCTCTGCTTGTCTAACCTTATCAAACATTCTCAGCTTTAAAAATCTTCATTCACTCTTCCCCATTACCTAATGGATAAAATTAGCATTCTTTAGTGTGATGTATCTGCCCTTTAATCTCTGTCCCTGATATAACAGTCTGATTTCATATCCCACTAATTCACTGAAAGATGCTCTCTGTTCTATCCATAGTGGCATGTCATCACACCCAAAAAAATATAAATTTCTCATATTTGATTACAAGGTCAAACAGACTATAGGAATAGAAGCAAAAAAAAGCAGGCAAGAGCAAAAAATTATATGAAAGCAAAAATAATAATATAATAGGATTAATCTAGGACTAAAGTCATTATGTAGATGTGTGTACACTATAATGTTATTACCTGGGTAGATATTAGAACCACATGTACTCTATGTTAGTTTTGATCACAAGAAATAAAAATATATACTAGATACTTAAGAAAGCTAAAGTTTTTCTGGGCATTCAAATCTAAGTGAAATTCTGTAGGGTTCATGGAAAATCTGAAGAAGTATGCAAAGCCCTCATAAACATAGTTGACATTTACAGATTCCACATATAATAGGGACATTTTGCTAATAGAAACTTCTCATTTTGTGGAAATATTTATTTGAATTACTTTTGGAAATTTTTCAAGTGGTGAGTTTGGTTCATGGAAGTGAATCATCAAGGTTTTGAGTGAGTCTAAGTGAGGAACCTACATTTCACTTTTGTACTTGTCTTTATATATGCATTAATTAGGAAAATAGTAATTTTTTTAAATGTCCCCAACTTCTCATAATGTAACTGTCATTAATATCATACCATGTTCTCTACCACTGACCTAGTAATGCTTTTCATTGCAACCAAAAGTATTATTTTATTTTATTTTTTATTTTTTTTTGTGGTACGCGGGCCTCTCACTGTTGTGGCCTCTCCCGTTGTGGAGCACAGGCTCCGGACACGCAGGCTCAGCGGCCATGGCTCATGGGCCCAGCCACTCTGTGGCATGTGGGATCTTCCCGGACTGGGACACGAACCCGTGTCCCCTGCATCAGCAGGCAGACTCTCAACCACTGCACCACCAGGGAAGCCCCCTAAAGTATTATTTTAAAGTGCAATTACAATGAAGGAAAATTATATGTGTGTTCCAAACACATCTATCCTAATGATCAGATGTATAATATGGCTTGATCTTCAGGCAAAACACTTAACATGGAAAGATAGTATACTCTCAGTTCATCCTCCACAAATACCAATAGAGTTAATATTTATTGCTTAATAATTATGTTTTTGCTTCATTTGTTTATATTAGATGTCTCGGTGGTGACTTACTATTCATCCCAGGTTATGAAATGGCAAAAAATAATAGTTGGGTTCAATCAAGAGCAAACATGAAGGGAAATGTTAGGTAACTCTAAAGCTGGTAAATTACACAGTAAGGAATCAAAAGGTACCAGTTATTTTTATCATCATCATCATCATCATCATCATTATCTGTTTTTTGCATGTAGCATATTCCTGAAGTTTATTGTTTTTTATAATATTTTTAAAATTGTTTATTTATTTATTTATTTTTACAGCAGGTCCCTGTTGGTTATCTGTTTTAAATATAGCAGTGTGTACATGTTTTTCCCAAACTCCCAACCTATTAATATATTTATTTGGTGCCAAACCTGAAAATTTATTTTTAAGCACTCTTTTTAAGGGGACATTTAGTAGCAAATCCTCAATCAACATATGTCCTCTTCAGTATTAAAAATGTCTTACCTCTGGCACTGAGCAAAGCAGTTTAAAATATAACATTTAATACTTACAAACATTTTGAGTTAATTATTAACTTCTTAACAATTGTAAAGGGAATACTTATCTTAGAGTCTTGTTTTTCTAGATGTAATAATAGTAAACACCATCAAGTACATCTATGGTATTTACTGTGTACCAGTTACTGTCCTAAATATTTTGTGTAAACTAAGTTAATCCTCATAACAAACTAGTCAAATAGTTTCTTTTAACTTCATTTTACATATGAGAATATTGAGGCAAACAAAGAACATAAATTATTTTCCAGAGCCACACATGGGAAAATGAATTATTTAATAGGCATACCATCAAAAAATATTATTGTATTTTCTGATCTTATTTTATAAGTTAGACTTCAAAAATTATATTGAATAATAATAGTGGTTAAAGCTTGTAGCTCTGACACAGATGTAGAGAACAAATGTATGGACACCAAGGGGGGGAAAGTGGTGGGTGGTGGTGGTGGTGGGATGAATTGGAATATTGGGATTGACATATATAAACTAATATGTATAAAATAGATAACTAATAAAAAAAAAGCTTGCAGCTCTGGCTTCTTCTCTATTTAAAAGGAATTTATTTTGACTTTCCGTGATCCTGGGTGATACTGAGGTTGGGTTTTTAGAAAGGTCTACTATATTAAGAATATTTTAATGCAAATATTTAGTCTATATATTTAATAAGTGTGAACCCTAAATTTTTATCTAATCTCTTTTTGTCATTAAATGACAAGTTTGTCATTTATGCCTATTTTTCTTTTTCTTTGCAATTGTAATGAATTATGTTGTTGGCTGTTTTATGCATGTTGTTTCTGCATTGTAAAACTAGAACCTATTTAATTATGGTCTTTATTCTTTCTTTCCATTGCTGCACTCAAGTTGTTAATATTTTGTCTGTAATTTTGAGTTGAATTTTATGTGTGATTTTGTTTGTTTTTCAGTTTGCATTATCTCAATCAAGTCTTACTATTAAGAAATTAAGAGATATCTCTTCCATGTTTTATCCTTGTTTTATGATTTAGAAAAGTTTAAGTAACCTTGGAAGTATGTGATTGTTTTTTAACTGAGTTATAAAGTAGTATGGGCTTGACTAACTTGTTTAATGTCAGCTATTTAACTTTAAAATATTGTTTGTAGTCTATTCAAATATATACCTTTTATAGAGCTAACAAAAGGTATATATTTGGAAATTATCCATTGATTATAGATTTTAAATTTGATGCACATATATTCTCATTATTAATTTAGTTTTTTTCACGGTTTTTGTTCTGTTTCTTTCATATATTGGATATATTTGTTTCTCTGTGTTTTTCTTAATGTGGCATCTCATCATTTTGTTTATTTATTTTTGATAGTTTAAGAACTCCTTGTCTGATAGTTCCAACATCTCTGCCATATTTGAGTCTGTTTTTGAAGCTTTCTCTTCTTTTTTTTTTTATTGTAGTATATATGTAATTTTTTATTGAAAGCTTGACATAGTGTTTGGTAAAGGAAGTGAAGTAACCAGACCTTTAGGTGAGTTTTTAATTTTTACCTGGCTAAGAAGTATTGCCTCAGTTTATTTTTTGCTGTTCCTATAGGAGTGAAAGGCTGAAATTTCCTCTCATGATCTGTTTTTTATTGGGAGATTTCCCTAGAGACTATTTCTTGAACACAGTCTGAGCCTTACACTTCTTTGCAGATGTAATCCTCTCTCATGTAGGAGTGTTGTTTATGTGATGGTAAAGTGTGGAGGGAGGGCAAGCATTCTATAGTCCTGTAATTAGAGCTCAGTCTTTCAGTGAACCTGTGCCCCCTTGAGACCTTCTCAGCTTCCCTACTTCCCAGGCAGATGAGATAGGAAGTCTAGTAGGGCCTGGAATTGGGTATTTCTGCTCCCTCATGTTAAAGACTAGAGGGGGCTCAAGTTGGGTATTTCCTTTTCCTAACATCAGTTAGGTTCAAGCAAAGTAATTTCTCTTGAAGGCAGGCCTTTATTAATGAAGAATTCTTGAAGTTTATTTCAAATTGGTTACTTTTCCCCTCCCCCTGCTGGAAGCACTAGGGGAATTTTCTTTGCTCTTCACCCTGAGAACCTGGTGATAATCTTAGAGGTAAAAATCATGACCATGCAGGTATACCCTAAAGCTTGGCACTCAAAATTTTTTTTTTTCTTCTAACTCTAGTCCAAATTCAGCCTCCAGTAATTAGTCAATAACACTTTAGTATTCCTCTAAGGCTCTGACCTAAGACTTCTCAACTGTGGTTTCTCCTCTCTATAAACTCTGATTCTCTATATTCACTCTTCTCTCCAGTTTTCAGGGAAGGGGTTTACCTGTGACCTTAATTGTTGGTAGGTCTAACAAGAACTGATTTTCAGTTTGTTTATATTTTCTCTTGTTTAGAGGATGGAGTGATAATTTCCAAGTTTTTTTTCATGTCATGCCAAAATAAATACAACTACTTTTAAGATCTGTGTTAACGTTTTTTCTTAGCATTTATTTCATTTGTTTATTTATTGAGCACTTATTATTTGCCATATTCTTATCTTGGCATTTGGACCACAGTAGTGACAACACTTCCCTGAGACATTTTCCTTTTCCTCTTACAATTGGCCTCTAGACTCTATGAGTGTGGTATGGTTAGTTGGAACTGTAGTCCTTTAATATTTGGAAGGAGATATTCTGACTCCTGCTCTATTTAGTAGAGTGAGGCTAAGGAAAAAGAGGTCATGGAGCTCTGGTAAAGTCTAGGATTTAAAGTGTAGATATGAGTGTAGTCCTTATTCTAGTTCAATCATTACACAACCCAATGAACCAGATTAGATGTTTGCAAAGATGTCTCCCACACAAACCCTAATGTACATACATGAAAGACAAATTGATGATCTGTACTCAATATTGGTGTTATAAAATAAGGAAAATATACCTAATGTAACAACTGAATTGCATTGGAAAATACATGAAGTTATTGCGATAAAATGGAAAGATGAGATGACATTTCGTTTCATGAGGAAATGAAAAATCTGGAGAAAAGAACAGACATGAAAGAGCACTTTCAGTAAGTCTTACCAAATACTATTTTTTAGAAGCTTCCTTCTGTGTCCCCATGTAATCTGATACATTTAATAAAATTTGATTTTTTTGAATGTGGATGATATAGCCCAATCCTAAGTGTTGCTTCAAAGTTGGTATAAGTTCAGCGTAGAAAATGCCCTTGGGTGATACCCTTTGCCCTCTGCACACACAACCATTTACATAGTGATTTGTGGCTAAAAATTCAGAATATTCATATTTTTCTAAACTGTCCGATTTTTTTTTCTAAAACATACTTGCGAATCCTCTCTTAAGAGTATTGTAAAAATAACTATGGCCAGTGGTTGATAGATATTTGAAAAGTTTGTGATCCAATGTGATACATTTTTCTTAGAGTCATAACTAATACCTGCCATATGAAAGGTGAAAGGAAATTAGAAGAAATTAGGTGTATTAAATCTAGGTCAAATGGAATGACTGTTTTTGAATAATTTTGACCCTTAATACCTACAAAATAAAGTGTGCAAAACACGGGTGAAGTAAAGTTTAGAGCCAATAATTACTTATCTAAAGCTCTAGATATGACGTTGTGTTCTTTTAATATCAATACATTTTTAAATAAGCACATCATGTTTTGAAAAGCACTGTCAAATACTCAAAGTTTGGCAAAATGAAAATAGGAAAGAAACATGCTACTGCAAATAACAGCAAGTTCTTACTACTCCCAGAAAGAATGTCTTCCATATAACGTTTCTGCAGAGGTTATATTGGGACTTGTCAGTACTCAGTGCTGCTTACTTTTCATGAACATGCCATATCAGGGTGGCCTGCCCTTGGAAATGTAGCAGAAGTTGAATATAAATGTCCAGGGGCTGTTCCTGGTGCAATAGCTTGTTTAGTTAATGCAACAATTCTTCCCATAAATATATTTATAACCCCGGTCTGTCAACATCAGTGTAGTCTCAATGATATGTCAGTTTTTAGAGAAAATCAAAACGTAACTAAAAATTTTGCAGGCCCTGACTATGAAATATGTTGCAACTTTCATAACCAAACCTTCTACTTTTTGTTTGCTTCGCTTGAATTCTTGTGGCAATCAAATCACAAAAATAGTTTCCATAATTTTAAAAAAAATATGCAGCAGTATTAAATATATATTCAAGGTATCTTATTACCTGAATCAAAATGTGTTCTCTTATCTTGACATTTTTCCATGAGAAGTCAGCCAACATTACCCTAGAAGGTGTTATCTAAGAATGTTAAATAAACTTTTCTTTCTGGATGCCTTTTTGGCAACTGAGAAAGATCAATAAATTATATGAAAACTCTGGCTGAAAGGAAAATATCTCAATATGAAGTAAAGCTTGTGGCATGTTCAAATTGCAGTATCTGTTGAGGCAAAGAAAACTGATTAAATATTATTTCACTTTTTTCAGAAAGATGTTTAAAATTATTATTTCAATTGATTTCTTTATGAATTTTTAATTAAATATTTGGAGTTTATATTCATAAGTTATCTGCATGAAGATAATTTTTTTTAGGAAAAAGTAATCCGTTGACTCATTTATTCAAGAGGACCTCTATAATTAATCCGTATTGTTGTATATGCTGGTGATACAGCAAAAAAAGGGAAACCCCAACCTTCATAGAGCCTACCTCCTAGTGGTGGAAGGCTGTAAAACACCTATAATACATACGTAAAATATATTCTAGCCTCACATTTAATTTTTAGCTTTCTACACTTTTTTTTTAGCCTAGGTTACTGACACTTTTATATTATTACATCTAAAAGATGGATACTCATTGCAGTATCATGATAAAGTTGAGCAGTTCTTTTGCAATTCTTCTCTTCACTCTAGCAATCCCTGCTTTTGCAAGACAAATGACTTGTTCATCTTCTATCTCAGCTCCTCCTCCCCCTCTGATTTTCTATGAGCTGTGCATGCCTTCTTGGTACTCCTCTCTATGTACAGAATCTTTTTTCTCCTCACTCTATGTATGTAACATGGGTGATCTCATAGACTCTCATGCCTCATTTACAATCTGTATGTTCCTAAGTGATACATTTATATCCCTCTCCTGAGGCCAGAGATTTCTGTTCACTACCAACTGGTCTTTTGCATTTGGATGTTGCAAAGGCATCTCAAATTTAGTTCATTCAAAGCCTCATCTCATTTTTTCCTCCAAAGCTCTTTTCTGTTCTACCCATTATCATTCCCTCGTCCCTGTAGGTAAATCTGACTCCTCCTTTCCTCAGCCTCATTCCTTCTGGGTATTCACTGAGCATCATCTTTCCTACTTTATGTTTCTGTAATCCATTTACTTCCTGCCATTCCAGTGGGACTATCTCAGATTAGGCCACCAGTATCCCTCAGCTGGATCATATTATTTTAATATGCAGCTTCTTTGTACTGGCCTTTCTGCCTCTAGGCTTTTTCCACTCCAGTCTTTTCTGCATTCCACTAAGGTGAGCTTTCAATGTAAATCTCTCTTCCATCATCTCTCAGCCTGAATTCTTTGGATATAGTCCAGGTTCATTAAAACAGTTCATTAGCTGACCCCTGGTTATTTCTCTAGCTTCATCTCTTTTCATTTCTCTGATTTATATGCTAATGTCCAGATGTACATTTATTTCTCCATGTTATCTCTTATATCTGAGTCTCTTTACAAGGTCTTTCCTCTTCCTGGAATACATTTTCCAACTCTTTCCATGAGTCTAATTCTACTTAATGAAGTGCATGGCTAAAGAGCATGGAATTTCATGCAGACAAATCTGAGCTCAAATATTGACTCTATCATTTATATTGCAATAGGAGTTGGAAAAGTTTCTGAGACTCTGTAAGTCTTTAAAATGGGGATAATTGTAGTACTTATTTGATAGGGTTGTTGGAAGAGTTGAGTGTTATAATGTATGTCAAGGTCTAAGTGCAGTGTCTTGTGAAGGGGGACAGAATAGGCCACCACAAATATGCCACTTTGACGTAAGGATTATTTTGAGTTTAAGGCAATTGAAAAGCAACAGATGCAGGAAGTGTTCTCTGCCATCTCCTTTTCTGCCTAAAAACAGACATAATTTCTCTTTGTGAAGATGTCCTCCCTGTATTAGGATGAAGAAGAACACTCATCACTGGTCACTGAGAGCTGACACAGAGAGGACTTTGGATAAGCAGACTTAACTAAAATAGAGATAACGTAACCTTGATCTTCCATGAGTTCCCCCATATATTTCCTAGTCCCTTCCCCATGATTTCTCTTCCTCTGAAGCCCAAATCCCCTTTCCTTTGTTAAAATGATATATAAGCCCCCGGATCTACCTGTTTCTTTGAATTTCTTTTCTTTTCTGTGAACTGCTGTGCACATAAAGTATTAATAAAATTGAATGCTTTCTTTGTCCTTTTAATCTGTCTTTTGCTAATTTGCAGGCTCCTATTTTCGAACTCAAGAAGGTAAAGAAAAAGTTTCCTCCTCAACACTGGCTTACAGGGCAGGAATCAGGTTTAACTCACAATTCTCAATGCTTGCTGTGCCAAAGTTAATACATATGTATGTTTTATTGTATATCAATTTAAAAAATTTTAACTGTTATTTGATAAAGATTATGTGATGTTAACAATTTCAAAGGATAATTTTATTCCCAGGATTTTCAGCTTTCATTTGCAGTTTGCTTGCGCATACTAGAAAAGTCTAAAAATACTTTCAGTGAATACCTAATAAAAGATAATTCCATTTAAAAATCTAAAATCCTGAAGTGTAGCATGCTCTGTGTTATTTGAGAGATAGAAATTATTTAATAGCTTTAAATTTTTGATAGTCAACCTCGTCTCCTGATTGTACCACCTTTGAGGGATAAGAGTTCTCTGAAAATTAAGTGGTCCTTGAAATTAATATATCTGGGCTGGTTTCTAAGGAGAGTTAAAAATAGATAATGGTGTCTTTATGTCCTTTCCTTCCTGCCCATTTTCGCTGACTAAGGGTTTTCTAATTACCTTACCACAATGTAAATAGATCAGATCAGCAAGTTAATATCACTCATGTATGGGAATAAATAGCCATTAATATAATTACTGGCACCTATTATAAAACAAAATGTGAGAAGATGATTATGTCTCTTGACAGGATGTACCTTTAAATCATATTCTCTCCCACCACACAGAGTCAGATAGTGGGCAGTAAAGAGATAGGGACAAAATAATGGAAAACTACACATATCTCATTCCAATTCCCGCATAACAACCAATAGCATTATGACATGCTTAATGCAAATATCTTACAGAAATTTCACATTTAGCAGCATTTCCAGTTGGCAGTCCACTCAGTCGCTATACATTTAGCTGCTATAAATAAGATGGGAGCTATGATCTGACCTGTTAAGTGAAATTAAATTAGATATTAAATTTTCATATATAAGCTCCATCTATTATTAATTTATGCTTGTCTGGGTGTTTTATTTGGTTTCAGTAACAAAATATTCTACAAATTTCAGCCCATACGATCTTTTATCCTTGAGGTAGTTATGATGTACAGAGGGATATCTTATTTCTAGCAAAATAAGTGATGCTGTTCAAATGCTTTCAAAGACATACAGCAGGGGCCTCCCTGGTGGCGCAGTGGTTGAGAGTCCGCCTGCCGATGCAGGGGATACGGGTTCGTGCCCCGGTCTGGGAGGATCCCATATGCCGCGGAGCGGCTGGGCCCGTGAGCCATGGCCGCTGGGCCTGCGCATCCGGAGCCTGTGCTCCGCAACGGGAGAGGCCACAACAGTGAGAGGCCCACATACCGCAAAAAGAAAAAAAAAAAAAAAAAAGACATACAGCAGGTTTTCAGAATTCATGAAAGGTTACTTTATAAGTGAGCATATTTTTGACATGACTGCATATCTCTAGGTTTGTACAGTAGTAAGAATGCATTTGTTTCCTATTGCTGTCATAACAAATTACCACAAACTTAGTGACTTGAAGCGACACAAATTTATTATCTTGCAATTCTGCAGGTCAGAGGTCCAACACAAGTCTCACTGGGCTAAAATCAAGGTGTTGGTAGGGTTTTCTGTTCCTTCCTAGAGGCCCTATGAGAGAATTTGCTTCCTTGTTTTTCCCACCTTCTAGAGGCCTCTGATGTTCCTTGCTTGTTGGTCTGCTTCCATCATTTTCAAAGCTAGCAAGGGTGTATGGTGTCCTCCTAACTCACCTCTCCCTCTGGCTCTCACTTCTTCTTCCACTTTTAAGGATACTTTTAATTATATTCAGCACTCTCAGACAATTCGGGATGATCTCCTTATTTTAATATTAGTTGACAAATATATTAGTCAGAGTTCTCCAGAGAAACAGGACAAATAGGATGTGTATACACATATGTGGAGAGAGATTTATTTTGAAGAATTGGTTCATGCAATTGTGAGGGCTCGCAAGTCCAAAATCTGTGGCAAAGCCCTCAGGGTGGAGACCCAGGGAAGAGTTGATGTTGAATTCAAGGCTGGAAGCAGTCTGGGGCAGAATCCCCTCTTTCTCAGGGCACCATAGCCTTTTCAGTCTTCAGTTGCTTGGATGAGGCCCACCTACATTATGGGAAGTAATCTGCTTTATGCCAAATACCGAATTAAGTGTTCATCTCAACTAAAAAATACTTACAGAGCACATCTAGACTGCTGTTTGACCAAATATTTGGGTACTCTGGCCTAGCTAGCCAAGTTGACATACAAAATTAACTGCCACAAGTGGTAACCTTAATTCCATCTGTAATCTGAATTCCCTCTTGCCATAGAATCTAACTTATCTGTAGGTTCCAGGACGTTGACATCGTTTGGAGGTCACTATTATGCATACCACCATGTGTGTGTTTCTGTCTGTGCATGTTTTTATTTGTATCTGTTCTTTGCCCACATTTTTGTTTGTATTTGTCCTTTGCCCACAACCCTGTATAAAGCCTGTTCACACCAAAAACTTAAAGCATGAATATGTAACCATATCCTTCCCAGACTTTTCTCTAATCTCTTTCTTCCTAACCTGCTATAATCGTATAAATTCAATTTTTGGCAATATGTCTTATGGTTCTTTTGTTTCTCTGAAGCTTCCACTTTTTGTTGCAATATTTGACTTTTTTTTTCTTTATAATTTTGAGTGTTTGCCACCTTTGTGGTCTTATACAAATTAACCTCTCTAAACCTGAGAATCCTCATCAATGATATGGATTAAACAATCATTGAGATTTTGGTGTAAAATAAATAAGATAGTACATGTATAACCTCTGTGGAATGCCTGGCACATTAAAAAAGTTTAACATTAATCTTGATATTTTGATAATTGTTACAGATGGTAGTTATTAATACATTGCCATATTTAGTAGTAATATTTTCCCAAGTAATTTTTATATATACATATTTTCTGGGTTATGTTCTTTATATATTTTAAACTTCCATTCAGTATAAAATATTGGCTTAAATCTTGGTGATTTTGTGTACTTCATTGAAAATTGAGTAGTTATTCTTCATCTTAAAATCCACCAAATATCCACCTATATTTTTCTTTGTGTGTTTTTCATTTTTATATACTGCTTTTGAAGTAGTATATAAAAGTACTTTTAGAGTAGTACTTTTAAAAGTACTATTTTAAGTAGTACTTTTAAAGTACTAAAAAGTAGTAGTAGTACTAGTAGTACTAAAAAGTACTACTTTTAAGTAGTACTTTAAAAAGTAGTATATAAAAGCACAGACTGTGTACCTGCTTTAAAGTTCTGTTAGCATGACTCACAGAGATGTCTGAGGAGCTAATCTTCGGAAGTGACAACACTATATGTCCACTAAGTTACATTTCTTTTCTTTATAGAAACTCAGACAGACTCCATTTTCAGCCTCCTGACCTTAGGTAGGGCTATATAACTGAGTTCAGGCCAAAGATATGAAGGGGATGGGAGCTGGATGCCACTTTTTTGGAACTCTTAGTAAAGCTTCCCCCATAGTCCTCCATGCTGTCTCCCTCTAGGCCCTTGTCTGCTGGCCAGATTATAAGGCCCTGGGGGATGGAAAAGCCTCAAGTTGGAAGCAATCTGAGTTCCTGAAAAACTGACGGAACAGAACCCTGGCCAGCCTTGTACTGTGATGTGAGTGAGAGTGAAGGAAAACACAAATGAAAAACAACTCTCTTCCATTAAGCCTAAGGAGGTAGTTACAGTAGTAGGCCTATGTTGACTAATTAATAACCCTGTACTAGTTCTACTACTCTAAGACCAAGAGAGCACTTAAATTAGGCTGCCTTGGTCTAGAAAGGCTAAGGGTGGAAAATGAGGTTTGAGTTGTTACCTGAGTGTACTGTGTACTTCATTAAATTAAATATTACATGCATAGCCTTATGAAAATGTTGCTACATAAAAAGAGGTTAATATCAGTCTTACTCTTCTGAAAGTTTTTATACGTGGTAGATACTAAACAATTAACAATATCTTCCCACCAAATCCTATGTTCATGTTGAATATTATCTAAACTAAACATGTGTAGAAAGGCTTTTTGCAGAACTGTTCCACCTTATTTCTGAAGCCTGTGTTTCAAGCAGGAGAACTGAACAACTGATATGACCCTGATTCACTCAGGTGTTATCATCTGCAGCTCATTTCTTGGTGACGATTTTTAAGCACTGGAAACTTGCAGTGTCATCTGTCCTAGCAAATTCTATTGATCATTCAGCTATTTATCTTGGATTGACTAACTTCCTTCTCTCTATCCTTTGGGTAAGTAAATCTTGTTTTACTTATCCAAGTGGTATGCAGCACATCTCTGATAGTGTCGGCATGTCATCTTTCCATCACTCTGAATATACCAGTCACCCTATATCAAGTCAGGTTGCACAGTGACTTAAATCAGCTAGAACTTATTTTGGTGCTTGATGCAAACTAAAGACCTAAATTGATATAGGGTCACTTAATTTTCTTGAGCAATTTGTTGAAAAATAAATTCCTTTCTGTTATGGCCTGAATGTTTGTGTCCTCACAAAATTCATATGTTGAACTCCCAACCCCCAATGTGACAGTATTTGAAGGTGGAGCCTTTGGGATGTAATTAGGTTAAGGCTAGACAATGAGAGTAGGAATCTCATGATACGATTGGTGTCCTTATAAGAAGAGAAAGAGCGAGAAAGAAATCTTTCCCTCCATGTTTACTCACTGAGGAAAGGCCATGTGAGCACAGAGAGAAGGTGGCTGTCTACAAGACAGGAAGAGGGCCCTCACCAAGAGGCAAAATTTCTGGCACCTCAGTTTTGGTTTTTCCAACTTCCAGAACTATGAGAAAAAAACCCTCTGTTGTTTAAGCCACCCAGTCTATGGTATTCCAAAAAAATTTTATTGAAGTATAGTTGCTGAGCAATATTTTTTTAAATAAATTTATTTATTTTATTTATTTATTTTTGGCTGCATTGGGTCTTCTTCGTTGCTACGCCCAGGCTTTCTCTAGTTGTGGCGAGTGGGGGCTACTCTTCCTTGTGGTGCACGTGCTTCTCATTGTGGTGGCTTCTCTTGTTTCGGAGCATGGGCTCTAGGCACACGGGCTTCAGTAGTTGTGGCACTCAGGCTCAGTAGTTGTGGCTCAAGGGCTCTAGAGCGCAGGCTCAGTAGTTGTGGTGCACAGGCTTAGTTGCGCCACAGCATGTGGGATCTTCCTGGACCTGGGATAGAACCTGTGTCCCCTGCATTGGCAGGCGGATTCTTAACCACTACGCCACCAGGGAAGTTCCTGAACAATATTATGTAAGTTAATGGTGTGCAATACAGTGATTCACAATTTTTAAAGGTTATACTCCATTTATACTTATTATGAAATATTGGCTATATTCCCCATGTTGTACAATATATCCTTGTAGCTTATTTTATATCTAATAGCTTGTAGCTCCTAATCCCCTACCCCTATATTGCCCCTCCCTCTTCCTTCTCCCCACTGATAACCATTAGTTTGTTCTCTATATCTGTGAGTCTGCTTCTTTTTGGTTATATTCAGTAGTTGGTTGTATTTTTTAGATCCCACATATAAGTGATAACATATGGTATTTGTCTTTCTCTATCTGACTTATTTCACTTAGCGTAATGCCCACCAAGTCCATCCATGTTGTTGAAAAGGGCAAAATTTCATTCTTTTTTACAGCTGACTAGTATTCCATTGTATATATATATACCACATCTTCTTTATCCACTTATCTGTTGATGGACCCTTATGTTGCCTCCTTATCTTGGCAATTGTAAATGATGCTGCTACGAACATTGGGGTGCATGTATCTTTTTGAATTAGTGTTTTTGTTTCTTTTTCAGATACATACCCAGGTGTGGAACTGCTGGAACATATGGTAGTTCTATTTTTAGTTTTTTGAGACACCTCCATATCCTTTTCCATGGTGGCTGCACCAACTTACATTCCCACCAACAGTGTATGAGGGCTCCCTTTTCTCCACATCCTCACTAACATTTGTCATTTGTGTTATTTTTGATGACAGCCATTCTGACAGGTGTGAGGTGATATCTCATTTTGGTTTTGATTTGCATTCCCCTCATGATTAGGCATGTTGAGCATCCTTTCACATGCCTATTGGCCATCTGCATTTCCTCTTTGAAAAAATGTCTATTTAGTTCTTCTACCTAATTTTTAATTGGGTTGTTTGTTCTTTTGATGTTGTGTTGGATGAGATATTTATGTTGGATATTTAATCCTTTACCAGTCATATCATTTGCAAATATTTTCTCCCATTCAATAGGTTGTCTTATCACTTTATCAATGGTTTCCTTTACTGTGCAAAAGCTTTGAAGTTTAATTAGGTCCCATTCGTTTACTTTTGCTTTTATTTCCTTTGCTTTGTGAGACAGATCCAAAAAAATATTGCTACGACTTATGTCAAAGAGTGTTCTGCTTATGTTTTCCTCTAAGAGTTTTACAGTATATGGTTTTACATTTAGGTCTTTAGTCCACTTTGAGTTTATTTTGGTGTATGGTGTTAAAGAATGTTTTACTTTCATTCCTTTACATGTAGCTGTCCAGTTTTCCCAGCACCACTTATTGAAGAGACTGTCTTTTCTCCATTGTATATTCTTGCATCCTTTGTGGTAGATTAATTGACCATAGATGCATGGGTTTATTTCTGGGCTTTCTATCCTGTTGCATTTATATATTTGTCTGTTTTTGTGCCAGTACCATAATGTTTTGATTACTGTAGCTTTGTAGTATAGTCTGAAGTCAGGGAGCATGATTCCTCCAGCTCTGTTCTTCTTTCTCAAGATTGTTTTGGCAATTCAGGGTATTTTGTGCTTCCACACAAATTAAAAAAATATATTTGTTCTAGTTCTGTGAAAAGTGCCATTGGTAATTTGATAGGGATTGCATTGCATCTGTAGATTGCCTTGGGTAGTATGGTCATTTTAAGAATATTGGTACTAATAAGGACATACATATCAATAATTATCTTAAATATAAATGAACAAAATGCTCCAGTCAAAAACCACAGAGTGGCTGAATGGATACAAAAACAAGACCTATATATATACTGCTTACAAAAGACTCACTTCAGATCTAGAGACACACACAGATTGAAGGTGAGGGGATGGAAAAAGGTATTCCATGCAAATGGAAATCAATAGACAGCTGGAGTAGCAATACTTATATCAGACAATACATACTTTAAAATAAAGACTTTTAGAAGAGACTAAGAAGGACACTACATAATTATCAAGTGATCAATCCAAGAAGAAGATATAACAATTATAAATATATTTGCACCTGACATAGGAGCACTTAAATATATAAGGCAAATATTAACAAACATAAATGGAGAAATCGACAGTAACACAATAATAGTAGGGAACTTTAACACCCCACTTACATCAATGGACAGATCATCCAAACAGAAAATCAATAAGGGAACACAGGCCTTAAATAACACATTAGACTGAGTGGACTTAATTGCTATTTATAGAGCATTCCACCCAATAGCAGCAGAATACTCATTATTTTCAAGTGCACATGGAACGTTTTCCAGAATAGGACACAAGCTAGGCCACAAACAAGCCTCAGTAAATATCAGAAAAATGAAATCATGTAAAGCACCTTTTCTGACACAATGCCATGAGATTAGAAATCAACTACAAGAAGAAAAACTGCAAAAACACAAACACATGAAGGCTAAACAATATGCTACTAAACAACCAATGGATCACAGAAGAAATCAAAGAGGAAATCAAAAAATACCTAGAAACAAATGACAACAAAACCACAACGACCCCAAACCTATGGGATGGAGCAAAAGCAGTTCTAAGAGGGAAGTTTTGGCCATACAAGCTCACCTCTGGAAAGAAGTAAACAACCTAACCTTACATCTAAAGTAAGGAGAGAAAGCAGAACAAACATAACCCAAAGTTAGTAGAAGGAAATAAATCATAAAGATCAGAGCAGAAATAAATGAAATAGACCAAAAAAAAAAAGAAAAGATCAATGAAACTAAAAGCTGTTTTTTTTTGAAAAGATAAACAAAATTAATAAACCTTTAGCCAGACTCCTCAAGAAAAAAAGGGACAGGGCCCAAATCAATAAAATCAGAAACGAAAAAGGAGAAGTTACAACTGACATCACAGAAATACAAAGGATCATAAGAGACTACCATGAGCAATTATATACCAATAACATGGACAACTTAGAAGAAATGGATAAATTCTTGGAAAGGTACAATCTCCCAAGACTGAACCGGGAAGAAATAGAAAATATGAACAGACCAATTACCAGTACTGAAATTAAATCAGTAATTTAAAAACTCCTAACAACTAAAACTCCATGACCAGTTGGCTTCATAGGTGAATTCTACAAAACATTCAGAGAAGAGTTAACACCTATCCTTCTGAAACTATTCCAAAAAATTACAGAGGAAGGAATACTTCTGAGCTCATTGTATGAGGCCACCATCACCCCAATACCTAAACCAGAAAGACACCACAAAAAAAGAAAATTACAGGCCAATGTCACTGATGAACAGGGATGCAAAAATCCTCAACAAAATACTAGCAGACCGAATCCAACAATACATTAAAAGGATAATACACCATTATCAAGTGGGATTTATCTCAGGAACTCAAGGATTTTTCAGTAGCTGCAAATCAATCAATGTGATACAGCATATTAACAAATTGAAGAATAAAAACCATATGATCATCTCAGATGCAGAAAAAGCTTTTGATAAAATTCAACATTCATTTATGATAAAAACTCTCCAGGATGTGGGCACAGAGGAACCTACCTCAACATAATAAAGGCCATCTATGTCAAACCCACAGCTAACATCACACTCAACAGTGAAAAGTTGAAAACATTTCCTCTAAGATCAGGAACAAGACCAGGATGCCCACTCTTACCACTTTTATTCAGCATAGAATTGAAAGTCCTAGCCACAGCAATCGAACAACAAAAAATAAACAAAAGGAATCCAAATTGGAAAGGAAGACATAAAACTGTCACTGTTTGTAGATGACATGATATACATAGAAATTTCTAAAGATGTCACCAGAAAACTACTAGAGCTCATTAATGAATTCGTTAAAGTTTCAGTATACAAAATTAATATACAGAAATCTGTTGCATTTCTGTACACTAAAAATGAACTATCAGAAAGAGAAATTTAGCAAACAATCCCATTTATCACTGCATCAAAAAGAATAAAATACCTAGGAATAAACCTACCTACAGGAGGTGAAAAACGTGTACTCAGAAAGCTATAAGATGCTAATGAAAGAACTTGAAGACAGCACAGATGGAAAGATATACCATGTTCTTGGATTGGAAGAATCAATATTATTAACATGGTATTTTAACACAGTATCCCAGGAAAACTAAGACACTTTCCATAGAAATATGACAATTTTATTAGATTAAACTCATTCTCTATTGGATATGCCTAATGATTATTTCTTTAAATATTTTGTTAGCTATTTTAAATTATAAAATATATACATATTTTCTAATTACCTGCACTCTACCTCACATTCTCACTCATTTTGAACCAACAGGTAAACCAGTGTTAACCAATGTGAGTTAATCAATGCTTATTCTTTTCCCATGTGTTACAGAAAGATACATAGAAAGATTCAACAGAATAGTTAGAGAGCAAAAGAGGTAGAGCACGTTAGATAGAATCCCTTTTTCACTTTTTACAAAAATAGGTATATACTATAACATTATTCTGAATCTTGGTATATTAACAATTTATTATTTGTTTAATTTGTATCAGTTTATCATTAACATATACAAATGAATATATATTTTGAAAATGTCTTCAAAACACTGGCACAGTATTATTCCTAACAGATGCTGTTAGTTTCAGGTGTACAGCAAAGTGATTCGGTTATCCATATACATGGAATAATTAGTTTTTTATTACCTCCATCTTATGGCAAATTCATTTTAAGTTGTACATTGACATACAAATACAGGCACTTCTCACTATGCACAGTTCTTACATGCACAAATTTCTATTATCATAGTTCGTTAAATGACCCCATTTCCCTCTCAAAACATGATATGAATTTCAGTTACCATGTGTAATTGCATACAGTATAAACTTGACTGCCAACTCTTTGGATGAACACCCTGATCAGTGACCAATCACATTACTTCCATCAAACTAGATAAGTATTCTGTCACTCTGTGTTTGTTGTTCAGCTCTTGCACAAACAGCAAAGTGTGTATTTATAATCAATTATTGCTGGTTATAAACCCAGTGATTAACCCATGTGAAATTTTACAAAAGGAAGAGTTGTCCAACAAAGATGAAACTGCAGCAAACAGAAGTGATAATGCTGGAAGTGAAATTTAAATTGAATGTATAGTAAATCATAGAAGAAATAGCTGGCCATGGGAGTGTTGATACAGCTGTCATTCTAGAGATTCTAGATATGCAGCCAGAGAAACTTAGTCTAGGCAACATTATCAAAATAAATGAGAAAAATGATTGTGACAAAGAGGATAAAGATGTCCCAGAGGAAGTAACACTGGCAAAAACTTCCCATTAGAGGAACGGAGAGACATTGATATTTCATGACATTTAAAACTGCAAAGGATAATATGTTGGAAGTTTATCCAAACTTAGGAAGGAGTTATAATTCATCAAAACACAGAAGGATTCTCTGTTTCATAAATCACATGGCGAGGAAAGGAGAGCATTTTTCAAACTTGATAAATTTTTTTTAAAAAGCAGGGGAAAATAACACTAATACTCAATGTTTCTAATGTTTAACATTACAATGTCCTAAATATCTATTAACTGTACTGTTTTTTTTAATTCTGTATATATTTGACTAGCAGTTACAGAGTTTTTAGTGTTTTAGCAACTAAAACAAAACAAAAGTGTCACAGAGCAATTATCATTTTCACATTGATTTTTAAGATCACTTGCACTGAAATTTTTAGAGTCCAGGTACTGCCTTTCTGTTCACATATCTTCATATATAAGTTTAGTTTTTGTTTAATGTTAGGGTATTTTTTCTGACACATAGTTAACACTCTCAATATAATTTTAGATATTATAATTTAAAGACAAAAAATAAAAGCAGATTTACAGAGATATATGATAAATTCTATAATTTTGAAAAAGGGAATGCTATATTTTATAAAATAATAACAGCTTGTAAACAATGAGTCCACACAAACATTTAGAACAACATCTTTTAAAATCTCAGATAAACCCTAATAATTTAATTAATGCTCTTATAATATGCTGATAACTTTTTCATAACTTGGAATTTTAAAAATAAAATGCCTGCAACAAAATTAAGAATTTTTTGGCCCCAACAATAATACTTTTGGTAACCTGCTCCCCAAATCTGTAATTCGACAGAAGCAAACCCTAATTACTTTATAAATTAAAAATGTTCTTTACATAATCAGAATAAAAAGAACAGAACTAACTTTGTGCAAAAAACACAGAATATACAAGAGCCAACACAGATTTGGGGCATTTCTTGCAAACAACAATAGCTTGGGTTTAATAAAAATTTACAGCCAATTAAATGATAATTTAACTAAACATTTTTTATCAAGTTATTTGCTTCAATTCAAGAATCTATTAAATATAGACTGAGAATCCTGTTTTTAGCAAACCACTTAAATTCTCTATGCTGATTTTCACCAATTTAATCATATAATAATTCCTAAATGCATTCAAACTATTTTTGTATATGAAGCTATATGTTACTAGTTATAATTTTGACTACATGTAAATCTATATGAACATAGCTATGTCTACTGATGTTTCGTATGCCCATCTTGGAAATATATGCAAAGTGGCAATCTATACTGGGTATACTTTTCCAATACAGGCATACTTCATTCTATTGCACTTTGATTTATTGCACTTTGCATATATTGCATTTTTTAATAAGTTGAAGGTTTGTGGGAACCCTGAATGGAGCAAGGCTATTGGTGCCATTTTCCCAACAGCATTATTTTTTTTAATTAAGGTATATACATTTTTTGGGCAAAATGCTATTGCACACTTAATAGACTACACAGCATAGTATAAATATAATTTATATGAACTGGGAAACAAAAAATTCATGTGACTCACTTTATCATGAAACTCCCTTCATTGGGGTGGAACAGAATGCACAGTATCTCCAAGGTATACATCTAATCTTGATACAACAAATTTACTCAATTAAAATGAAATCAATTTTCAATCATAACCACCAACAGTTTTCAATATTCTTTTTTGTCATTCACTATATCAGCTTTGAGTAGCTTTCTGGGTTTTTTTTTTTTTTTTTTGGTAAATTTATTTATTTTATTTATTTATTTTTGACTGCATTGGGTCTCATCACTGTGCACGGGCCCTCAATAGTTGCTGCGAGTGGGGGCCACTCTTCATTGTGGTGTGTGGGCTTCTCATTGCCGTGGCCTCTCCTGCTGCAGAGCACGGACTTTAGGCACGTGGGCTTCAATAGTTGTGGCATGAGAGCTCTAGAGCAGAGGCTCAGTACCTGTGGCACATAGGCCCATTTGCACCACGGCATGCGGGATCTTCCCGGACCAGGCCTTGAACCTGTGTCCCCTGCGTTGGTAGAAGGATTCTTAACCACTGCGCCACCAGGGAAGCCCTGAGTAGCTTTTTAAAACAGGTTATTTGAAGTCCTTGTGACTGAAGAAAGTGTTAGTATAAAATATATTTTCTATAAACTCTTTTGTTGTATTCAAGCTGATATTTTCATATCATTTTGAAAGATCAAGTTGTGATTTTGAAAGGCATAAACATACCAAATAAAGGCATTAACATTCTCTCATGTATTCTGGTTCAATATAAAATTAATGTATATGTATGTTTATATGTGCATTACAGATATTTTATATCTGTACACATATTTTATATATATACCCACATGTATATGCATGTATCATATGTACATATAGAATAAAAATTAAGTTTTTTGAAATCTGACTTGTAATTGGTTGTGAGAATTTGCAACAACTAGAATTATCCAGTGTTCAAATCTCTCCTGACAACTAGGGTTGTCATTCTTTTGGACTAACCTGTAAATATTTAGAAATTTGCAATAGCTTGCAGGATTTAAAAATTAATTTTCTATTACTACATTTGTATTTTATAGTATTACATTAGCAACATTATAGTAGGTCTGGAGCCTGGTTTCACTAGTGCCCTTTCTACTGATGTTCTGAAGAACCCAACCACGTTCACTTGAAACAGTGAAAGCTTTCCAACTCCAGTGCAGTTGGTTTTATTTAAATTATACTTTCAGACTACTATCTAAATGTTTGAAGCCAAAATAATTAAATACACTGTATACTTATCAAATGATTCCTAAGCCATTGGTCAAATAAATTATGTTATCCTGGCAAATACTGCTAAGATGTGTGATTTTTGCTTTTAATGAACAATATATAGCAGTGAAGCCATACAAATATTTGCCCAGAATTAAAAGACCTTGTAAGGCTATCAAATTTCCATTGAAATATGACTTATGATACTAATACTTTTAACCTCGCAGAAGATCTAAAAAATAGACATAATTTTAGTTAAACAAACTACACCAATTATGTGCTTGTCAACAGTTGACAAATCATTTATTTTCACAGTTCAGTGTGATGGTAAACAATAAATATGTCTGTTACTATAATCAAAGTGTACTGCTGTATATCATTCAATGACAATCTAGAGCAGTTTTCAATTACTCTAAGGACAGATTTCTTTTTGACAATTGACTCAACAGAGAGTTAACCACTTGCTCACTTGATCAAATTACAAATGCTGGGAAGCAGAACTTTTATCTCTTGAGGAGAAAATACAGTAGTTTGGTAATGAGTAATATTAGAATTCCTTAATATGGAAATCTTAACACTGCAAAAAAATGTGAAAGTGAATTAAAGGACACATAATCATGTAATGTTTGGTCATAAAAGGACACTTCTAATTAGCATTCCTCTACTTTATTTGCTTTACTGTGCTGGAAATGATCACTTCTGTGATTACTATATTATAGTTTCATTCAGAATTAACAAAAGATGTATTGCTATATAAGATATTTTCTTATATTTTCAGTTACATGAAAATTAACAAAAAAATGCATTGATTCTACTTGGAAATATAATAAACATGGCTAGTATAGGAAATTATACTTAGATATTGGTTTCAGTTTTTTTTTAAAAATGCTTGACATCTTTATTTAATTGTAAAATGTAAATCAATACTAATCTCTCTCATTTCCAGGTTTCCAATTGCCTCAACAGTAGGTCATCTAATACTTTTTTTCTGACATCATCTGCACCTTACTTCCCATCAAATCCTTCCAAATTCAGAAATCTGAACAGCTTTACGTGTGTTGCTGCCACGACACTATAATTAGTACATTGTTCACAACTATAGGTGCTATAATATTGAAAGAAAAAGATAAAGAAAAGGATTAAATGACAGTTGAAGATAATTTAATAAAATAATTTTGTTCCTTCCTATATCTATATTTATGTTTTCATGAGAAGAAATATAAGACCTTTTCAATGTTGTTGTAATCAAATGATAGTATGAGTCAAGAGAAAATAGGTTTATATTTTAAGAAAAAGAGTAGACTTAAACTGATGACCTGTCCAAATGAGTAACAGAGCTGGTTAACTCATTTTTCCTCTTGGTTAAGCAACAAAGAAATTTATACTAAAATATTAACTAGAATTAACATCAAAAGACATAGCTCCATCCTGCAGAATGTTGATTATGGCAGATATTATATTATTTGAACTTTACTGGCTACTTCCTAGAGATGTTATATGTCTGTTTTACCTGTCAGTCTCCTTAACTATATTTTTCGATATGTCTTTTGTATACAAAAGAGTTAGTCTATTTGGGCCAACTTTTGCTTCATTCATTTTTCTTTTTCTTTATTCATTTTTGAGAGTTCAGAGTTTATTTATGAAAAGTATTAGTGATAACCCTCTAGGTGCAACAAAATGCTCATATCTGATAACAAATATTAACTTCACCACAGTTGTGCTAGAAGTGAAAGGGAGGAAATGATACATTCTATTTCATATGTACCCTAACTTCACAGATTTAAGGACATATATTGTCAAAACATCCAGGAGACATTCTATAAAATTTGAAGACCACACTGTTTAATAACCTTTGGTTATAAATTAAACTGCCTTATAAAATATCCTCTTTTCTTGAATTTGGTCCAGGACAGATTTATTTTTTTTCAAATTCAGCTTTAAAATGACTCTTTAAGTGGCATGGACATATATACACTACCAAATGTAAAGTAGATAGCTAGTGGGAAGCAGCCGCATAGCACAGGGAGATCAGCTTGCTGCTTTGTGACCACCTAGAGGGGTGGGATAGGGAGGGTGGGAGGGAGACGCAAGAGGGAGGGGATATGGGGATATATGTATACGTATAGCTGATTGACTTTTTTTATAAAGCAGAAACTAACACAACATTGCAAAGCAACTATACTCCAATAAAGATGTTAAAAAAAATGACTCTTTAAGAGGTGATAATCAGGTAGAAACTTTCAAACCACTGGCTCCAGATGCCTAATTCCCTGATTTGCTGATTCATCTTATAAGCAATCTCAAAACCTCCAACTTGCTCAAGAACAACAAAAAATGTGAGCCCTACAGTCTTTGCCAAAAAGGAAGTTTCTTTTCTTAAACAGCTGGTCTTTGAATGTTCAATTTAATGACTCACAAAATAAAAGCTATCAAATATTACCAAAAGCATAGCCATTGTGCTTAGCTTTGCTCCAAGGAATCTGAGCCCATCCAGACACTGAATTTGTCAGCAAAGCATTGTTCCTTCTGTCAGTGACACCTATACCTAATTTAAGTTGTCTTTGAGACAAGGAAAGAGCATTGAACTTGAGTTAAACCTAACCCAAGATCAAATATCTCAGAAACCAATGCAGATGCTTCATTTGCCATGTCTCACAATTCTCCAACCAGAATGATACAAACCTAAACTCAGCATTTTTATGAATAATTTTTGAAATAGTCTCTTTTCTGTGGAACTCAATCAATTTCTTGAGCACACCTAAAGTATCATAATGAGGAAATGGTACAGTTCAGAGCCACTAAAGGAATTCATATAATGTTCTCCCTGGAGGTTAGTTATCCCAAAGAAAACTGCCTTAAAAATGAAATTAAAATGACGGTGGATTAAACCCTTTGTTGTTGTCAAGGATATAACTTAGAGTTAAAGGGAGGCTTGGCATTCTACCTAGCATTTATACTTATTGTAGGGGAACGTTTTATTTTACCTTTCTCCATGACTTTCAGGAAAAGAAAAAAGATTAGGAAGTATGGTGTCATGTACAATAATATTGTAAACCAGAAGGAAGAGTGTATATAGGTTTTTTTGTTTGTTTTTAACATCACTAAATTCACATTAGGAAAACAATGACTAACTGCTCTTTGAATAGCTTATAATTTTTGGCAATAGTAACAGATTTTTACCACCACAGTTGAACTATAGTAAATTTTACTTGAAGGTCAGTGAATACCTGTTATTTATATACTAGAATAGTGTCATCTGGACACAGAGGGAGTCTACAAGTGAAATATTGCTTTGGTAATCCTGGTAACCCCATATTTTGTTTTTATATGTGAACTTCCTTTGATCAGCTAGGTCCAGGTATACAACATCACGATTCTATATTTTTATATATTACAAAATAATCACCATGATGGGAGGGCGGGGCTCGGGGCAGGGGTTCCTGGTTCCGCCCTCCCACCCGCGCCACCGGAATTCCGGCGGGGCAGCGGAAGTCGTTTGAGGAGGCTGGTGATGACGTTCCTGCGTCGACGGGAGCGCCAACTCCTGTTTCCCGCGCGTCCCCGGGAGGCCTGAGGGACAGCCGGGGCGTCGCGGCCCGGGGAAGGGAGCGGAAGTCAGCGCCGAAGCCGCGGAAGGAGGGGCGGCTGGCGCCTTGAGGCCGGTTCAGCTGTACGCCTGCGCGAACGCGGGGTGTGAGGCTGGAGTGTGGCCGCGCGGTGCTTTCTGCAGACGGCAGACGGCAGTGGCCAAGAGCGCACGTAGCTTCTGGCGGGAGCCTGATGGCTTGGGGTTCAGTGTGACTCCTCGGATTCCCCAACCAACCACTCCAAGGGGCTCCCATTTCTGAGAGTGAGGTCTGCATTTCTGTGGTGCTCAAGTGGGAAACGGGCAGAAGAAGTGCGGGGGAAACTTACAGGTTAAGGGACACAGGACTTGAAAGATACTTGATGGTTCCAGAAAAGGATATGGCAAGCAAGAATATTTGTTTAAATTGAAGTCAAGACCTTCCTTCTTAGTGGAGCTTCCCAGATAAAAAAAGGACTAGCTCTCAGAAGTTTACCCCTTTTCAAAATGCCTGTTGTTGAGGGAAGATGTGGCCAGGGAAGGATGGACCATCTGTGGCAAAATATCTGGGAATCCCTGCCTGCAACTCAGAGTTGAAGTGGAGTGATGACGTGGTGCAGCATTTCAGCCATTTTTTGGGCAATTGGAAACATTCTATTCCTCAAGGCAGAAAATTGCAACAACTCAGAAATATGGCAGTGGACTAAGCTTCTGGACTGACATGAAGATGACTTAAGAAGTAAGTGTTAACGGATAATTAGAAAATTTAGAATACCCAGGGATGTCAATAGCCTGAATAAAAAGAATGGGATTTCTTGGGGGAAAAAAAAAATCACCATGATAAGTCTAGTTACCAACTATCACCATATGAAATTATTATGATATTATTGACTGTTTTCCTTATGGTGTATGTTACTTCCCTCTAATTTATTTTGTAACTGGAAGTTTGTATGTCTTAACCTCCTTCATCTGTTTAACTCGCTCTCCTCCTACCCTCCCTCATCTCTGGCAACCACCAGTTTGTTCTCTGTATCTATGAATCTATTTCTGTTTTATGCTGTTTTGTTTTTTAGATTCCACATATTGGTAAACTCATGCAGCATTTGCCTTTCTCTCTGACTTACTTTGCTCAGCATAATACTCTCTAGGTTCATCCATGTTGTCCCAAATGGCTGAGTAATATTCCGTTTTATACACACAAACACACACACACACGTATATACACACCACATCTTCTTTATCCATTCATCTATGGGTGGGCACTTAGGTTGCTTTCATATCTTGCCTATTATAAATAATGCCAAAATGAACTTAAAGGTGCATATATCTTTTCAAATTGGTGTTTGTTTTCTTTGGAAAAATACCAAGGAGTGGAATTTCTGGCTCATATGGTGATTATGTTTTTAATTTTTTGAAAATTGTTACCATACTGTTTTCAATAGAGACCACACCAATTTACATTCCTACCAACTGTGCAAAAGGGTTCCCTTTTCTCCATATTCTTGCCAACACGTGTTATTTGTTGTCTCTTTGATGACAGCCATTTTGACAGGTGTGAGATGTTATCTCATTGTGGTTTTGATTTGTATTTCCCTGATAATTAGTGATGCTGAGTGTCTCTTCATGTGTCTCTTTGCCGTCTGTATGTCTTCTTTGGAAAAATGCCTGTTATGTCCTCTGCCCGTTTTTTAATTGGGTTGTTTGTTTTCTTGGTATGGAGTTGTATGAGTTCTTTATATTTCGGATTTTAACTCCTTACCAGCTATATCATTTGCAAATATCTTATCCCATTCAGTAGACTGCCTTTTTGTTTTGTTGGCAGTTTCCTTTGCTGTGCAAAAGCTTTTTAGTTTGATGTAGTCCTTTTTGTTTATTTTTGCTTTTGTTTCCCTTGCCCAAAAAAACATCCAAAAAATATTGCTAAGACCAATGTCAAAGTGCATACTGCCTATGTTTTCTTCTAGGACTCTAATGGTTTCAGGTATTACATTTAAGTCTTTAATCCATCTTGAGGTTTTTTTTTTTTTTGTATATGGTATGAGAAAGTAGTACAGTTTGATTTTTTTGCGTGTAGCTGCCCAGTTTTCACACTATTTTTTGAAAAGGCTTTTTCCACATTTCATATTCTTGCCACCATTGTAGTAGATTAATTGACCATATACGTGTTGGTTCATTTCTGGGCTCTCTGTTCCATTGTTCTATGTGTCTGTTTTGATTACTGTAACTTTGATAATTCTTTTGATATGCTGTAATATAGCTTGAAATTAGTGAGCATGATACATCCAGGTTTATTTGTCTTTCTCAAGATTGCTTTGGTTATTCAGGGTCTTTCATTTCCATATAAATTTAAAATTGTTTATTCTAGTCCTGTGAAAAATGCCCTCAATTTTTTTTTTTTTTTTTTTTGGCGGTACGTGGGCCTCTCACTGTTGTGGCCTCTCCCGTTGCGGAGCACAGGCTCCGGACGCGCAGACCCAGCGGCCATGGCTCACGGGCCCAGCCGCTCCACGGCATGTGGGATCTTCCCAGACTAGGGCGCGAACCCGTGTCCCCTGCATCGGCAGGCGGACTCTCAACCACTGCACCACCAGGGTAGCCCGCCTTCATAATTTTTATAGAAATTGCATTGAATCTGTAATTGCTATAGGTAGTATGGTCATTTTTAACAATATTAATTCTTCCAAATCCTTGAGCATGGTATATCTATTTGTGTCACCTTCAGTTTCTTTCATCGATGTCCTGTAGTTTTCCCAGTACAAGTCTTTTACCTTTTTGGTAAGATTTCTTCCTTGGTATTTTATTCTTTTTTGATGCAGCTGTAAACAGGATGGTTTTCCTAATTTTCCTTTCTGGTAGTTCATTGTTAGTGTATAGAAATGCAACAGATTTCTGTATATTAATTTTGTATCCTATACCTTTACAGAATTCATTGATTAATTACAACAGTTTTTTGGTGGTTTCTTTAGGAATTTCTATATATAGCATCAAGTCATCTGAAAACTGGCATTTTTACTTCCTCCTTTCCAATTTGAATTCCTTGTAATTCATTTTCTTGTCTGTTGCTGTGTCTACGACTTCCAATACTACAGTGAATAAAAGCGGCAAGAGTGGGCATCCCTGTCTTGTTCCTGATCTTAGAGAAAATGCTTATAGCTTTTCACCATTAATTATATTGTTGGCTGTGATTTTGTCATATATGACAGTTACTATGTTGAGGTATGTTCCCCTCTGTACCCACTTCGTTGAGAGTTTTTAACATAAATAGATGTTGAATTTTATTGAAAGCTTTTTCTGCACCTATTGAGATGACCATATGATTTTTATTCCTCAGTTTGTTTCTGTGGTTTATCACATTGATTGATTTGTGGATATTGAACCATTCTTGCATTCCTTGGATAAATCCCACTTGATAATGGTGTATGATCCTTTCAATGTATTGTTGAATTTGGTTTGTTAAAATTTGTTAAGAATTTTTGTATCTATGTTCATCAGTGATATTGGCCTGTAACTCTTTTTTTGTGGTGTTTTTGTCTCTTTCGGGTATCAGGGTGTGCTGCCTCTGAAAATGATTTTGGAAGCATTCCTTCCTCTACAATATTTTGGAATATTTTGAGAAGGATTGGTAGTAACTCTTCTTTAAATGTTTGGTAGAATTCATCTGTGAAACTGCCTGGTCCTGAACTTTTGTTTGTTGAAAGTTTTAAAATTACTGATTCAATTTTATTACTAGTAATTGATCTGTTCATATTTTCTATTTCTTCTTAGTTCAGTGTTGGAATATTGTACATTTCTAGGAATTTATCCGGTTTTCAAGGTTGTCCATTTTATCAGCATATAATTGCTCATAGTAACCTCTGATGATACTTGTATTTCTGTGGTGTTTGTTGTAACTTCTCTGCTTTCATTTCATGTCTGCATTCACTTGGGTCCTCTCTCTTTTTTCCTTTGATGAGTCAGGCTAAAGGTTTACCAATTCTGCTTATCTTTTCAAAGAATCAGCTCTTAGTTTCATTGATCTTTTCTACTTTTTTTTTTTTTAGTCTCTATTTCATTTATTTCTGTTTGATCTTTATTGTTTGTTTCCTTCTACTAACTTTTGGGCTTTCTTTATTCGTCTTTTTCTAGTTCCTTTAGGTGTAAGATTAGGTTGTTTATTTGAGTTTTTGCTTGTTTCCTGAGGTAGACTTGTATCACTATAAACTTCCCTCTTAGAATTGCTTTTGCTACAACCCCCAAATTTTGGATCATTGTGTTTTCATTTTCATTTGTCTCCAGGTATTTTTTTTTATTTCTTCTTTTATTTCTTCAGTGATTCATTGGTTGTTTAGTAGCATATTGCTTAGCTTCCATGACTTTTTGCTTTTTTGAAATTTTTTTCTTGTAATTGATTTCTAGTCTCATAGCATTGTGGTCAGAAAAGATACTTTTCTGATGATTTCAATTTTCTCAAATTTACCAAGGCTTATTTCAGTTATTGCATTCCTTATCTTTGTTTGGTTCTGTGTATTAGATAGGTTGGTTATGTTTCCCAATTTTGGAGAAGTGGCCTGTATAGAAGATGGTCTATGGGAGCCCAGCAGCACACTCCCCTATGGTCACCAGACCTATATGCTCTAGAGGCACTCCCTATGTAGGCTGCATAGGCCTTTCCTTTGTGGCAGGGCTGACTATTCTGGTGTGCTTATAGGTGGGAATAGCCCCTAGCCTGGTTGGCTGCCAAGCCCTGCCTTGTGTGATCGATGCTGGCCCACTGGTGGGTGGGTCTAGGTCCCAGTGTGGTTGGCTGCATGGTCTGAGGGATCCTGGGACTGCTGCCAGCCTGCTGATTGGTGGGTAAGTGCTAGGCACTGATAGGTTAGAGGGAGGACTCCAAAATGGCACTTGCCAGCACCATTGTCCTTGTGGTAGAACACGCTCCCCAAAATCGCTGCCACCAGCATCTATGTCCCCAGTGGGAGTCCCAGTTGCCCCTTGCCTCTCTGGGAGGCTCTCCAGCCCTCTGGATCCCATATGCAAGCCCCACTGGGCTTCAAATCTAGATGATCTGGGGCTCATCCTTCTGGTGCAGGACTCCTGGGGGGCTAGGGAGCCCAATGTGTGGATCAGATCTCCTCTCTCCTTAGAGAGAACCTCTGCAATTGTGATTCTCCTGTTTGTGGGTTGCCACTCTGAGTGTGTGGGTCTTGACTATTTTGCATCTGTGCCCCTCCTACTTGTCTCTTGGTTCCTTCTTTATATCTTTAGTTGTGGAGAACCTTTTCTGCTAGTATTCAGGTTGTTCTCATAGATAGTTGCTCTGTAAATAGTTGTAATTTTGGCCTGTGGGTGGAGGTGAAGCTCAGGGTCTTCCTACTCTGCTATCTTGGCCACTTCCTCCTAGATTTATTTATTTTTCATATGGATATCCAATATTCCAGAACCATTTGTTGAAAAGATTATCCTTTCACCATCAAATTTATTTTTCTTCTTTGTCAAAGAGTATTTGATGTATTTGTGTGAATCATGTATTTGTGTGATCACTGTATTTGTGTGAATCTATGTCTGGGATCTCAAATCTATCTATTGATCTATTTATTATTTTGCCATTACCACACTGTCTTGATTACCATAGCTACATAATAAGTTTTCTGTCAGGTAGTGTCAACTGCCTAATTTTATTTTTCTTCCTCACTATTGTATTAGCTATGCCAAGAATTTTGTCTTTCCATATAACAGCAATTTGTTATGAAACCCTCTCAGACCACTGCTATCTTGAAAATGGGAAATAATGTTCTGAAGGGTGATTTTGTAATAATTATTAAAGTGTAAAATATATTTTGTCTTTTGAAATTGTACTTCTGCTAATTAGACTAAAAATTATTAGGGATGTACACAAGAGTTTAAATGAGACTATTCTTCACACATTTTATTAAAAGAAAACTGAACAAAGTGAAGGATGTGAGCTAGTAAAAGGTCAATTATACATTAATTATGTAATAAGTAGTTCTAATACTATTTCCCAGACATTTCCCCAAAAGAGTAAATGATACACACAAAGGCTGATATATCCAAATTATGGACAGATACTCAATAATTAAAATGTATGCTGAGCAATAATAATTTGTGGCATGGAAAAGTTTGCTACCTATAGTTGATGAAAAAAGGCTATGAACCATTTGAGGTATACACTCCCAATTTTGAATTAAGAATAGCATATAACTATTTCTAGTATACAAAAAATTTAGTATGTACTGGTATACTTAATGCCACTGTTTAAGATTTCAGTAGGTACAGACAACTATAATCTGTCTCCACTGCATGAATCAGAAGGAGTTATATAACCTGTATATAATCACTTAACAAAACAAAGATAAAAATCTTGTAATTTAAAAAAGTAATGCACGTATATAGTTTTTTCTCATAGCATATTCATGATGGCTTACAAAAAACCCCAGCAGTCTTCTTCCTCAACTTCCTGCAACCTCTAATCTGGATTCCCAGAATCTGTTTTAACTCCTTGAACTCTTTATCCGGGCTTTGCCTCCATATTACTATTACTTGATTTTTCAAATTTAGATGTATTGTTTTGACTTACTATTATGGTAGTTGAGGATTAGGCACTTCTGCACTACCTTATTCTCCATATATACACCATATATACACCATATATACATATGTATATGTATATTTACATATATATTTGTGTGTGTGTATGTACATATATATATAAAATATGTAATAACAGTGTTCAGTTTGAAAACACAGTATAATCTACTCTTTTTTCCTGAGATTCTGAAATTTCAAATTAGTGTTCTACAACTGGTTGATTTTTGCTTGTCTTCACTTGGGCAGCCTTTTACTTGGAGACGTATGCTATTCACAGAGTTGTTATTTATTTCCATGCTTCAGCAGCGGGTTTCTCTGTGTTCTCATTCTGGTGCAGGTAACAATTGCCTCTTAAGTTCCCTGAATTCATCTCCCATTTTTCTTAAGGCTTTTATTTTCCGTATTTTGTTTTTTTTTCCTTCATGTGGCATTTCTTTAACTATGTCTTTTAAGGCTTTCAATGATTATTTTTATTTCATGTATTGTATTTTTAATTTTTAATAACTTTTATTCTTAGATGTTTCTTTTAATGTTATGTTATTTTTTATATAAATACCAAGACCTTCTAATTTCTCTACAGTATATTACATTTTTAAAAATGTTTTCTTCTCATTTCTTTGTTTGGGAGAATGTTTCTTCACCTCTCTTGATGATTTCTTCTGTGAGATAGGAAACCTTTACCATAAAACACCTGATCTCTCTCAGCCCCCTAACCACAATGTAATAAGCCAGGGCAGGTGAATTTTGAAAACCAAATTGTGAGTTTCAAAGGTAAAAATGAGCGTGTATTACTCTGTGCCCTCCTTTTTTCTGTCTCTTGGAATCAAGTTGACTGTCTAGGTCACACATTGTTGTGTTCCAGGCACAAGCTCTGTCCCTTAGAGGCAGGGGTGAGGGGGATTGGATGCAGCACTGCTATTTGTTGCCATGTTTGGATAATTCTGAGATCTGTATTAAGAAGCACACTTGCCTATGAATATAAGTTGAAGTGCCCAGGAATAGCTTTATCCATCAGTAACAAAGATGACACTTTAATCTTCTATTTGCCAACTCTCAGTTATTTCTCAATTAGTCTGATATTGACAGGCGAGGTAGGTATTGCTCATCACTCCTACCCCCATTAAGATATTAACACCCAGAATTATTATTTTCTCTCTGAATTACTGTTTTTTTAAATTTGTTTGCTTTTATCTCTCTCCTATAGCTTCCCTCCAATACCAAATTTATATTAGAGTGAAGCAGTAAGAGCCATTAAAAGTTCATGTGAAGTGGTGAGATTTATCTAGCATGGAATTTCTCAGCAGCAGCAATATTGGCATTTTGAACTGGGTATTCTTTGTTGTAAAGGGGCTGTCCTGTGCACTGTAAGATGTTTTAGCAACATCTCTAGTTTATACCTATTGGATGTCAGTAGCATCCTCTCAGTTGTATTAAAAAAATGCCTCTAGACTTAGCCATATATCACCTGGGGTCAACATCACCCCCAGTGGAGAACCACTTATCTAGGGTGGCATGGGAAAAAGTTGGCAACATTTTTGTAAGACCCACAAGTATTAATTACCAGTAGGGTTTTTCATTCAAGTATTTAGTTTCTCTAGCTTCATAGAAAGTCTTGACGACAGGTAGTCAGTCTTTCAATTTTATTTTTCTTCTGACTTCTAAATATTTGGTTGATACATCTTTATTGACTTGTGTGATTCTATAATCTTTATCTCTTTAAAATCACCTTTCTGTTATTTTAAAGGGGTTCTGACCCAAAGAGGAGGCACATGTGTAATTATTTGTGAGTTAATTTGCATGTTTGAATAGAATACAGGCAGCATATTTGTAGCCCAAAATGGCTCAGATATTCTAGGTTGTTTATTCATTTATTCACTTAAGAAATACTTATTTAAGGTATAGAGTTTCCGTAATTCAATGTTATCTATAAGACTTCAGAGAAGTAATGACATTAATGTCAAGCATAGATCACTCAGTTTCAGATTTTCGGATTAAAAGTTGCTACAAATATCTCTTAGTTTATAAGGAACATAGCTATTTTTAGGTTATATGAGAAATCCAATTTAATAAAAAACATCTCTGGATCTATTTAATCAGTATGAGATGGCCTGTTTATTTTCTTATTTATATACAGTAAATATGTAAAATGCCCCATAGAGTTTTCCTGATTGAAATAACTGGTTTTAAATACTTCCTGTTATGGACTGAACTTTATCCCTCAAAATTCATATGTTGAAGTCCTAAACCTTCAGAATATGACTTAGTTGGAGATAGGTTCTTTAAAGAGGTAATTAAGTTAAAATGAGGTCATATATGTGGGCCCTGATCCAATATGGCCAGTGTCTTTTTATTTTTTATTTTTTGCAGTACGCGGGCCTCTCACTGTTGTGGTCTCTTCCGCTGCAGAGCACAGGCTCTGGACGCGCAGGCTCAGCAGCCATGGCTCACGGGCCCAGCCGCTCCGCGGCATGTGGGATCTTCCCAGACCGGGGCACGAACCCGTGTCCCCTGCATTGGTAGGCGGACTCTCAACCACTGCGCCACCAGGGAAGCCCTAACCAGTGTCTTTATAAGAGAGAAGATTAAAATAGACAAACAGAGGGAAGACCATGTGAAGACAGAGGGAGAAGATGGCCAACTACAAGCCAAAAATAGAGGCCTCAGAAGAAAGGAGTCCTACTTAACATCTTCATTTCAGACTTATAGCCTCCAGAATTGTGAGAAAATATATTTCTATCACTTACGCCACCTAGTCAGCAGCACTTTGCTATGGCAGCCCTAGCAAACTAATACACCTCTTAAATGCCCACTTATGTGACAGTAAAGGGAGAAAACAGCATAAACCCACAAAGAGAGAAAAGGAAACAAAAGCAACAAATGGTTATTAATTTATCATGTCAACCCAAGCTGGCAAAGGGGGATCCCTGAAAACACCAGTTCCCATCACAGAACTTGGAAAGGTTTCAAGACCTGGTGTGAAAGTGGGAAAGAGGGCAGATTCAAAACCTGTATAAGAAGCTGCAGCACTGTAGCGCCCCGAGATTCCACCCTCACCTCCACTTCCACATCATGATCGCATTTCACACCATAAGAAGGCTTGGCGGCATTAAACCAGAGTTTGTACTCAGAAACAAAGGTGTTCACACAGCTGAAGACAGTAAAAATAAGACCTCCACTCTGCCTGCACTTGTACCCTATCACTTGTCTCACAGAGTGATGACAGCCAGGCATTCTACTTGGCATGACGTTAGTACATTTGTCATTGAGCAAGTAATAAAGCCACTTACAAAACAACAATACATAATTGCACTTAATATGTAATATGCATGTAGATCCATCTTAAGTTAAATATATGGTAATTATTAACCTTAATAACAATTCTATGCATTAGGTGCTCTTACTGTTATTTTATTTTCTATTTGCACTCAATACACTGAAGGTTCCAAGAGGGCCAACGATTGGTGATTGAGTCATTTTCTCACTGATTTGTTTCTAGTATGAAAATATATATCTCAAAATAATAGGAGCTCAGTAAATATTGGATGAACAAAGGAATGCTTGAATTCTTATTTCAAAGATGAAGAAACGAAATCACATAAGAGTTAAGTATTTCAAGCTGTAAAAAATAGTCAAAAGACACTCCTAAACCTTTTCACTCCCGAAGTCCTATAGATATTAATAGCTGGAGGCCTTTCCCTAAAACTCATCTTTATTATCCACCGCTCTGCAAGGCATACTCATGGAATTTTCGTTGTTTTTTTACAGAGCAATAATTTAGGTACAGTAAATTTCCCTTTTTTATGTGTACAATCCTAAGAACTTTCAAAACTGTATAAAGTCATGTAAACTCCCTCCAGAATCAAGATAGAGAATATTCTCATCATCCCTCAAAATAATCTCCCATCTTTATAAATAAACCTCTTTTCCCATTCCCAGCCTTTGGCAACCACTGATCTGTTTTCTGTCCCTATACTTTTGCCTTTTGCAGAAGTTTGTATAAATGTAATCATTAAATGTCTTGTGTGACTGGTTTCCTTAACTTAGAAAGATGCTTTTGAGATGTCCCCCATGTACACTTTTTACATTTTTTAATGTGTCAGTATTTCATTCCTTTACACTGCTACGTAGTATTCTATTAAGTAAATACATCACATTTGCTTTATTCATAAGTTGATGGATATTTTGTTTGTTTTCAGGTTTTGACAATTATGAATAAACCTGCAATAATCATTGGTATGCAGGCTTTCATGTAGGCTTACGTCTTTATTTCGCTTGGGCAAATACTTATGAGTATTGGATTGCTGAACCATATGATAAAAGTACGCTTAACTTCTTAAGACACTGCCAAACCATTTTCCAAAGAGGATGTTCTTTTTGCATTGACACCAGATGCTTCAAAATGTCCCTAGCAGTTAGCATTTACAGTTTGCTTCTCTTTATTTTCATTTCTTCCTTTCCTTTGCCCTTTCTCTCCCCTCCTTTCCTTTCTTCCTTTCTTTCCTTTCTGCCATTCTTTTGGGTATATCGTGGTACCTCACAGTGGATTTAATTTTTATTTCCCTCATTAAGCATCTCCTCATATGCTTATTTGCCATGCCTACTCATGAATGTTCTATTCACATAAACCTGGGTTTGAATCTCAACTCTGTCTCTTCAAGAAGAATGTTAACCTTGTTCAGTTTAGTTAGAGCAGTTCATGCTTAAAATGCAGTGAAATGTTTTTATGAGGATTACGTAGGTTCACACATGACACACACATATCCTATACGAACAATACATTTTATTTTCCTTCCTCTTACTCAAGTTTTCATCTTTTCCTTTCTATGTTCAGAGGTACCACCTTCTGTAGGAATAAATCACAAGTACCCACAGACTGTCCTAACTCTGCCACTTCCAATCTTTCTTTCCTTGTGTTCATCTTACAGGCTATTCATTTTTCTTCAAAACTTACTTGATATGTCAGTGTTCTGCTGAAAAACTCTAAACACTTCCCCACAGCCTATGGAAAAAATGTATGATTTAAGCTTGTTCTTAATTTCCTTCAGAGTCTTTCCTGACTGGCTCTCTCCAATGTTATTTCAGATTAATCATATTTGTCTAAGGTAGTAAGTACACCATGGCTTTATCGTTATTTGTTATTTTCCAAAATAATGTATTTGCCTCCGCCTTTCTGTACTTTTACTTGTTCTCTCTCTTGTAATTTACATGCGTATTTCTCATCTAAATCTCAGCAACCTTTAAGTTTCATGAGGACAGAGACTATGTCTGTCCTGTTAACCCTGAAGTATTTCCCTGGAACCCTGAGTAGAGTGTGGCACAGGATACATGCTAAATTAAAAGTTTGTTAAATGAAGAAGGAAGGAATACACTCTACTGGCATCTGTTGTCTACTTCCTGTTTTATTTCAAAGGGACTTATTTTTCTCTGACTTCTAATATCATTTTTTTGCCTTTAACTCTCATGGAGAGTAAAACTTAAAAAAAAAAGATTCTTAAACAGTATTAGGCTTTTAAAAATAACGTAGATCAACAATAATATGCCACCAGTACATATGTTCATGCTCTATTTCCCTAACTTAATTGAAGGTTGTTTGAGAATAAGAACAATTTATTTCTCCAAATTTCCTGTGCCACTGAAGAAAATAAAATGCAAAGAATGATATAGATTGGCTTTCTTTGTGAAATAATAGGATTAAGCAAATGGCTTACAGACCATAAGACTATGGACTGAACTTGTTGGTTATAACACATTATTGATGTCTAAGCAGAAGAAAAAAAAAAAAAACAGGGGTATAGTCATTGAATAGAAACTCTTCCTACTGGACAAAGAAGGTATGGGAAGAAGGAAAGCTTGGAAAAACTAAACAAGAGAAGCTTTTGAGTAAGGATTTACATGGTATGGAAACAGATTTTCTTGACATTTTTTTTCTCATGTTGATAGACTCTTTTTTCTTAAAAAAAACTATACCGATATTCAGATTATACTACAAAATACATTTAAAACTAGATTTCAAGCAGTTGCTTAGTAGATTTTATTTATCTTTCTACTGTTTTATTTCACTTCATGTTTGGAATAGTAAGAAAGGCTAATTTTTTTTCCTGAGATAGTAAACATCCATTAAATCTTACCTTTTCAAAGCATTTAGGTAATATCTAGAAAAAGTAGCACAGAATCTTGAACTCTTCAACATGCCTGTGTTTAAAAACGAATCTTGTGATTTCAGTTTTCATGAAGAAAGACCCCAGTATCTGGAAAGGAAGAGGGCTGAGTAGTAGTATTCATGTACCATACTCAAAACTCATTCTCAGTGCTGTTTACACAGTACAGAAAAGTTCACTGTCTTTTGTGTTTTCTATGCATTTCTTTCCTTCAAAACACTTATTTATATTCCTTTTATTTTAATCAAGTCCTAACCCATATAATTCTAAATTTACTTATTTATTAATTTTTTTGCCTGCGTTGGGTCTTCGTTGCTGTGCATGGGCTTCTCATTGCGGTGGCTTCTCTTGTTGCAGAGCATGGGCTCTAGGTGTGCAGGCTTCAGTAGTCGTGGTGCAGGGGATTAGTTGCTCCATGGCATGTGGGATCTTCCTGGATCAGGGCTCCAACACGTGTCCACTGCATTGGCCGGCTGATTGTTAACCACTGCTCCACCAGGGAAGTCCCACCCATATAATTCTTCTTTTTTTTTTTTTTTTGATTTAATTAATTAATTAATATTTTTGGCTGCGTTGGGTCTTTGTTGCTGCGCGCAGGCTTTCTCTAGTTGTGGTGAGTGGAGGCTACTCTTCATTGTGGCATGCAGGCTTCTCATTGTGGTGGTTTCTCTTGTGGAGGACAGGCTCTAGGCGCACGGGCTTCAGTAGTTGTGGCGTACGGGCTTAATTGCTCCGCGGCATGTGGGATCTTCCCGGACCAGGGCTTGAACCCGTGTCCCCTGCATTGGCAGGCGGATTCTTAACCATGGCGCCACCAGGGAAGCCCCGTATAATTCTTTAGGTAACATTTTATTTTACAAGATCAAGAAGAAGGAAAAAAATATTCTGAGTTAATAATGATTCCTGGTACCATTTTGTTCTAGATCTGCAAACCATTATTTAAATATTAATTTTCCTTGGACTTCTCTGCTAAATAAAATGCTAGTTCTCTGCTAATGAGCATAAGCATTCTTAAAATAATAAACAAAACTTCAAAAACATTAAATGTCAACAATATTAAACTACTGTGTTATCACCAATAAATAATGCTGCATTATAATTATGAAGCTCTACGTGGTAAGTCTGCCTCTTGTGCCTGAGGGCATAGACAAGAGTGAAGAGCTCATTACAGTCCAAGAAACATTTTTCTGTCTCTAAAACACCATCAGCAGGAATGAGGACCCGACTCCTGAACTTTATGTGTTCCTTGCTACACTGCCCTTCCCGAGGCAAGAATGAAGAAGGGAACACGGAGTTGCTAACACATGCCCCCAGTGACAAACAGAAAAATACTCTCAGCCACAACCACCCCAGTCTGCCTAAGAAACAATCAGGACACAGCCCCTTACCACTTTCATCTCTGTTCTGTCAGTGACCACAAGAAATCCCAAACTCCCGGGATGTCGCTCATGACCCATCTCTTCCATTTCTTCATAGTTCTATACATTCCCTAATCTAACCCCACATGCACCCTTTCCCAACTCCAAAACACTTACTGCCAGTGTAATTAAAGTATGTTATATCTTGAGCCTCCTCTCTGTTTCTTTCAGCATCTATACATATCTGATTGAAATATGTATCTCCCTTGAGAGCACTGCTTTGGCTGAAAGTCTCTCAAGGGGCTGCTTTTTTGTTCCTCCCACACCACTCTTAAATTGGGCCTGTGATGAGACAGCTACATTCCTAACTCCTCACTGCCAGTTTTGGATCATTGTCTTAGCCACATTGATCTCTCAGAACACTCAGTATTGAAGTACTTATCCTTAGACCACACCAACTGTCTTCAGTAAGTTAAATTATTTCAAGGCATGTGATATCTATGACACTACAAATGTGGCAAACTGTCTAACTACATTTTTTAAATGGTATTTTCTTCTTCTGGTTGAAAACATGATTCTCGGTTCAGTTTTCACTAGAGTGAAGTCCCTGGACAAATAGTTTCCATGGATAAGTGCCAGTTCATAAACTGTTTATCATATGTCTCTAATATAATATATAATGTAGATAGATAGTGGGAAGCAGCCGCATAGCACAGGGAGATCAGCTTGGTGCTTTGTGACCGCCTGGAGGGGTGGGATAGGGAGGGTGGGAGGGAGGGAGATGCAAGAGGGAAGGGATGGGGGAACAGATGTATATGTATGACTGATTCACTTTGTTATAAAGCAGAAACTAATAAAAAAATAAAAAATAAAAGGGCATAATCTTACAGTCTGAGTTTCACTTTTGGTCCCATTACACTGAACCAAGTGCTTAGCACACATCAAAAAACAAAAACAAAAACAAAAACAAAAAACATACTGCAGCTATATGCCAGTAATTCTAGTTTATACAAGTATTTTTTTTCAGCAATCTAAATCAATTTCATTGATTTACTCATCCAAACAATATTTTGGGCAACCAAAATCTAATATAGCAGACGTATATGGAATAATTATGTCCAACATTTTATCAAAACAAACAAACAACAACAAAAAATATATATATATATATAATGTAATATAAGAAACATAAGAAAGTACTTAGTCTCAGGGGAATTAACCTAGCAGTGTGCCTTAACCTAACAGAAGCTGACTGCTCAAACTGAAACAAAGATGCCATACTCCTTGGTAATGAGCAATATTTTTTTTACTTTTTTTATCTTTACTGGAGTATAATTGCTTTACAATGGTGTGTTAGTTTCTGCTTTATAACAAAGTGAATCAGTTATACATATACATATATCCCCATATCTCCTCCCTCTTGCATCCCCCTCCGACCCATAGCTCTCTATTTTTCAATGAAGTCTTAGAAGAGAGGCCATGACAGCATGAAACTGAGATTTAAATAACTTTACAAGTGGATTGTTTGTAAATATTAAAAGGTCATAAAGTTAACAGACTTTGACTAAACATATGACTGCATTTTATGATAGGATAATGTAGTATAAATATTTTGCACATCTTATTTCAATAAGATGTCTTTACGAACCTGTAGTACACTTAGTTGATTATTATGTTATTAATTATATTGTTACACTTATTGACAATTCAAATTATCTTTTGGTTTACAACATCTCAAATTCTTAGATTCTCATTTAAAAAAAGAATTAAATCTGTAGATGATCTTGAAACTCACCCCATTCTTCTATGTCTCTTAATGTGTAAAGGTTCATTATCTAACTTGTTGAATATTTCCCTTTGTCTCTATTAACTCAAAAAATCCTTATGAAAAATAACTTTAAAAAATTAACGTAGTTAGAATGAATTATTTTTCTTGAGGAAATGAAAGTAGTAATCTTGATAACCCATATCTGTATATTAGTTAGTCTTGATCATCATTCTATAAATTTATTTAGACTTTTTCTTTTTGGCCACACCATGCGGCATCAGTATGCAGGATCTTAGTTCCTGACCAGGGATCGAAACTGTGCCCCCTGCAGTGGAAGGGCAGAGTCTTAACCATTGGACTGCCAAGGAAGTCCCTAGATTTTTAGGTAACTTGAGAAAATACATAGTGACTCACCTTCCATTTGAATGTATTTATTTCAGGGAGATTTTCTTGGATACTAAAATTTACAACTTTAATACTGAATGCTTATTTGGATAATGCATTAGCAGAACCAATGTACACCCATACACACATATATATACATATATATGAGTGTGTGTATATGCATATAATTGATATATATTAATCATTAGAAAATTGCTGAGGTAAGCAAAATTAGAAGGGCCAACATCTTAAATGAGGAAACCACAGCATGAAGAGCTGACCGTTCTACAGTATCTTTTTCCCAGGGCTGCCAATTCCAAGCATGGGGCAAAACTGTGAAAAATATTTGCCCAGGAAACAGGCTGCTCATAAATTTGCATTTCAAGTCTTGATCTTACAATTTGTTTCACATTTTTTCTCCTTTAGCCCTCCTTTCAGCCCATCAATTGTTCCATTCGCGGTGTGTATTTTAATTATTGTTTATTGGTGACTGTATTAGTTTCCTGTGTATGCTGTAACAAATCACCACAAACTTGGTGACTTAAAAAACCAGAAGTGTATTCTCTGACAGCTCTGGAAGCCAGAAGTCTGACATCAGTTTCACTGAGCTGAAATCGAGGTACTGCAGGGCTTAACTCCTTTTGGAGGCTGTCAAGGAGAATTCATTTCTTGCCTTTGGCTTCTGGTGGCCGTTAGCATTCCTCGACTTTTGGTTGCATCACTCCAATCTCTGCCTTCCTGGTCACATTGCCTCTGTGTATGAAATCTCCTCCTGCGTCTCTCTTATTAAGGATGCCTATAATTGGATTTAGGGCCCACTCGGATAATACAGGTTAATCTTGCCATGCTAATGCTTAATTTAATCACATCTGCAATGACCCCTTTTTCTCATAAAGCAACATTTATAGGTTCCAGGGATTAGGATATCTTTGGGTGCCCATTACTCCAGAGTTAACCTACATTTGGATTTAACAGAGCATAGTAAAAATTAAAACTTTCAGGATGTATGTGGATCCACAAACTTTTTCATTTTATATTAAAATAAACAAGTTTGACTTGTCGAGGGACTTTAACTTCCAACTTCTCTGGAGTAAAAGAGTATCAGATTTTTCTTTCCTACCTGAAAACAACAAGAACAACAGACATAAAACAAAATACAATGCTTTTTGAGACACTGGTCATCTGGCAATAAAAGATAATGTTTCCTGAGACATTTGGGGAAGAAAACAATGTATGTTACAGTTGTCCCAGCTTATCAGGCTGTGGGATAGGAAGAGGAAGTTGAGGCAGAGAACAGCATACTCCCTAAATTAAGGAGATAAAGCTATGAGTTAGGGGAGTCCAAGGCATCTAGAATCCATAGGAAAATTCTCTGATTCTGATAGGAGAGAGCTATACCAAGAAAGAACCCTGGACATTTGCAGAAGGGCTCCAACAAGAATTCAAAAGAATGGGGCTCAATGCACGCGTGGGAGAAAGCTATGTATGGCCGGAGGCTAGGGAGAATTAGAACAGTGCTTCTTATTTTTTTTTAAATAGATTTATTTATTTATTCATTTATTTAATCTTTGGCTGCATTGGGTCTTCACTTGCACGTGGGTTTTCTCTAGTTGCTGAGAGCGGGGGCTACTCTTCGTTGCGGTGCGTGGGCTTCTCATTGCGGTGGCTTCTCTCGTTGCAGAGCACAGGCTCTAGGTGCGTGGGCTTCAGTAGTTGTGGCTTGCGGGCTCAGTAGTGGTGGCGCACGGGCTTAGTTGTTCTGCAGCATGTGGGATCTTCCCAGACCAGGGCTCGAGCCCGTGTCCCCTGCATTGGCAGGCGGATTCTTAACTACTGCGCCACCACGGAAGCCTGAGCAGTGCTTCTTAATCAGGGATAGTTTGCACCCTAGGGAACATTTATCAATGTCTGGAGACATTTTCGGTTGGCATGACTGGGGTGGTGCTATTGACTTCTAGGCCATAGGGGCCGGTGTTGCTACTAAATATCCTACAATGCACAGGACAGCCACTAGCTCCACATTATAAAATTCCAGATCAAAATATAAATAGTGCCAGGATAGAGAAACCAGGGACTATAAGGGACAATACCTGTACTACACAGGGCTGGGAACAGGGCCCATTCCCACCAGTCAGTCTAGAAATATTCATAATTCAGGTTAGAAGTACTAAAAACATCTTGCTTGATAAGAGAATACTTAGAACTGCTCTGTAGTACCTAACAGGATCAAATTGTTTCCAAATAAATTAACTACAGCTCAGAAGAAAAGTAAAGAATTGTTTAAAGAAATACAAAAATATTCAGTACCCAACAAGGTATAATTAATAATATCTGATAACCAATAAAAGATTATGAGGCATCCAGATGTTAGAGGAAAATTAGTTTTTCACCATTGAATATGGTGTTAATGGTAGACTTTACATATGACTCTGTGTTGAGGTAACTTTCCTCTATACCTAATTTGTTGGGGCTTTTAAAAGACTTTACAAAAAGTAGAGCAGCTTTAGGTTCACAGCAAAATTGAAAGGAAAACAGATTTCCCATATATCCTTGTCCACCACACATGCATAGCCTCCCCCATTATCAACATCCCCCACTAGACTGGGACATTTGTCACAATTGATGAACTGACATTGACACATCATAATCGTCCAAAGTCCATAGTTTAAATTAGTGTTCACTCTTGTGTTGTACATTCTATGCACTTGAACAAATATAAACACATGTACCCATCATTATAGTATCATAAAGAATATTTTCACTGCCCTGAAAACCCTTTGTGCTACTTCTCCCTTCTCTCAATTCCTGGCAACCACTGATTTTTTTTTACATCTCCGTAATTTTGCCTTTTCCTGAATGTCATATAATCTGAATCATAGAGTATGTAGCCTTTTCAGATTGGCTTCTTTCAGCTAGTAATATGCATTTAAGGCCCCTCTGTGTCTTTTCATGACTTGGTATCTTTGGCATCAAGGTGATACTGGTCTCATAAAATGTGTTTGGAAGTTCCCTCTTCTATTTTTTGTAAGAGTTTAAGAAGCTTTGTTAGTATTTCTTCTTTAAATCTTTGGTAAAATACACCCGTGAAGCCATTTGATTGTGGCTTTTCTTTGTGAGAAATTTTTTATTACTGATTCAATCTCCTTACTGTTAAGACTTTTCATTTCTTCTTGATTCAGTCTTGGTAGGTTATAATTTCTAGGAAATTACCCATTTATTCTAGGTTGTCCAGTTTGTTGGTATATAATTGTTTATAGTAGTCGCTTATAATATCTTAAATTTCTGTGGCATCCATTGTAATGTTTTAATTTATTTCTCATTTTATTTACTTGAGTCTTTTCTTTTTTTCTTGGTTAGTCTAGCTAAAGATTTGTTGACTTCATTTATCTTTTTAAAAAAAACCACTGCTTAGTTTTGGTGATTTTTTTCCTATTGTTTTTCTATTCTGTGTTTCATTTATTTCTGCTTTAATCTTCATTATGTTTTTTTTTTGTCTGCTAATTTTTTAGTTTGTTCTTATGCCCAGTGTTGCCACTTTTGTTCAACATAGTAATGGAAGTCCTAGCCAGAGTATTAAGGCAAGAAAAAGAAATAAAACGCCTGGAAATTAGGAAGGAAGAAGTAAAATTATCTGTTGGCAGGTGACATGATCTTATATATAGAAAACCTTAATGATGACACTGATACCCACACCCACACCCACACCCACACACACTGTTATAGCTAATAAAAGAATTCCATAAAGTTGTAGCATACAAAGAAATATAAAAAATCAGTACATTTTTGTACATCAAAATGAACTATCCAAGCCCTTATTTATAATAGCATGTAAAAGAATAAAGTACTTAGGAATAAAGTTAACTGAGTATGTGAAAGTCTTGTACATTGAAAACTATGAAACACTGAAAAAAGAAATTAAAGCAGACACAAATAACTGGAAAAACATCCCAGGTTCATGGATTAAAAGAATTAATATCATTAAAATGTCCATACTACTTGAAGTGATCTACAGATTCAATGTAATCCCTATCAAAATTCCAGTGCCATTTTTTACAGAATATTTAAAAAATCCTAAAATCTATATTGCACCATAAAAAACTCTGAATAAACAAAGCAATTTTAAAAGCAAGAAGAATGAAGCAGGAAGTATCACACCCACTTATTTCCAAATATATTACACAGTTGCAGTAATAAAAACAGTACAGTGTTGGTGTAAAAACCAACATGTAGATCAGTGGAGCAGAATAGAGGGCCCAGAAATAAGTCCACACATTGTGCTCAACTTATCTTTGACAAGAATGTCAAGAATGCACAATGGAGAAAGAATGGTCTTGTCAATAAATAATGCCAGGAAAACTGGATATCCACATTTAAAGGAACAAGGTTGGATCCTTATTGGCAACATTCACAAAAATTAACTCAAACTAAATATTTAAACCTAAAATCCTAAAACTCTTAGAATAAAAAATAGAGGAAAAGCTTCTTGACGTTGGTATTGACAATGATTTCTTGGATATGACACCCAAAGCATAGGCAACTAAAGCAAAAAGAGACAAGCAGGGCTATGTCAAACTAAAAATTTTCTGCACAACAAAGGAAACAATCAACAATATTAAAAGGCAATCATTGGAATGGGAGAAGATATTTGCAAGCCATGTATTTGATTAAGGGCTAATATCCAAAGTATGTAAGAAATTCCTACAACTCAATAGCAAAACAAAAACAACAAACAAACAAAACCCCACAAAACACCTAATAACCTAATTAAAAAAGGGGCAAAGGATCTGAATAAATATTTTTACAAAGAAGACATACATGTCCAACAAGTACATGAAAAAGTGCTCACCATCACTCTTCATCACGAAAAATGCAAATCAAAGCCACGATGAGATATCAGCTCATACCTGTTAAGATGGCTATCATCAAAAAGACAGGAGATAAGTGTTTTTGGGGACCCTTGTGTACAGTTGGTAGGAATGTAAATTGGTGCAGTCACTATGAAAAAGGAATGAAAGCTCCCCAAAAAATTGAAAATAGAACTACTGTGTGATTCAGCAATCCCACTTCTGAATATATACCCAAAGGAATTGAAATCAGGATCTCAAAGGGGTATCTGCACTTCTATGTTTACTGCAGCATTATTCTCCATACCCAAGGCATGGAAGCAATCTAAATGCCTATCAATGGATGAATGGATAAAGAAGATGTCGTATATACATGCAATGAAATATTTTTCAGCTTCAAAAAAAGAAGGAAATCCTGCCATTTTTGACAACATAGATGGCCCTGAATTATTTTATGCTTAGTGAAATAAGTCAGATATAGAAGTACAAATACTACATGGTACCACTTATCTGAGGAATCTAATATAGTCAGACTCATAGAAGCAGCTAGTAAAATGGTGGTTGCCAGAGATTTGGGGGAGGGGGAAGTGAGTATGAAGCAAAGGATACTAAATATCAGTTATACAAAATGAATAAGTCCTAGCGATCTGTTGTATAGATTACTGTCTATAGTGCAAAATATTGTTTAATTAAAAAGTTGCTAAGAATAAATCTTATATTAGGTATTCTTATCACAAAATAATGATAATGGTAACAAAGAAAGATGAGAAGACACTTTTAGAAATGATGGATATGTTTATGACAGAATATGGTGATGGTTTTACAAATGTATACTAATCTCCAAACTCATTAAGTTGTATACAATAAATATGTACAGCTATTTTTTGTCAACCATACCTAAATAAAATTGTTTCAAAAAAAGATTATGAAGCATCCAAAGAGGTAGGAAATTATTGATCATAACAATAAAACTAATCATTCAATCAAAATTGAATGAGAAGTGAGGCAGTCGTTATAATTAGCAGAGAAGGTTATTAAAATAGGGTTATAACTGTATCTCAAAGGTTCAGAAGTTAAGTAGGTGCACGGAAATTGTCTTTTTTCCATTCTCTTAATTTAAACAACATGTTAAACTTCAAGGCCAAATAAGTGCTGTTTACATAGTCAATATTTATTTAGAGTCACATAAATATTTAACATTTTGTATGTTCTTTCCTCCTTTCTCTATTTGTTATTTTCCATTCAGAACCACTTTTTATCTTGAAGTATTCCTTCAATTATTTTTATAACAGCAGTTAGTTCATGTTAAATTTAATTTTAGCTTCTCTAAAATTTATTGGTTTCATTTTGAAGAATTTTTTTTGCATTTTAAAAAGTTACTGTTTTCTGACTTTCAGTATTTCTGTTGACCCTTTTACTGTTGGTTTTATCTTTGTTACTTTGATGGTAATATATATATTTTTCTGTCCTTGCTTTTAATATTTTTTTCTGGGCCTTAAGCCTTTTTTATTCCTCTGCTATGCCTGATTTTCCTTTTCTTTTTTTTTTTTTTTTTTTTTTGCCGTGGCTCACGGGCCCAGCCGCTCCGCGGCACATGGGATCCTGCCGGACCGGGGCACGAACCCGTGTCCCCTGCATCGGCAGGCAGACTCCCAACCACTGCGCCACCAGGGAAGCCCCTGATTTTTCTTTTTATTTATCCTATTTGTGGTTTTTAATACAGACTAAGTCTATATGTACATCATCCTTTCAAATGTATGTGTGTATAATTTCTTAAAACAGCATCTCTGTCGTTGTCTCTTCTCTCATTGAGGGATTCCAATTACATGGGCACTAAACTTTTTAAAAAAACAATTTGCTATATGAGTCTCATGCTCTTTTATGTATTCTTTATACTTGTTTTTGTCTCATCATTGTGGGTATTTACTTCTGCGCACTCTTCCACATCACTAGTATTACCTGCTGCTGTCTTGAATACTATCACATTAATGTTTATTTCTTAAGTTTTATGATTTCCTTTTGCCTTTCTAAAACTTCTATTGCATAATGTAGAGTACAGATTTCTGGGAGTAATTTTTCTCCTCATCACTTATATTCTGTGAATAAATTAACCACCGTTGTTTTAAAGATCCTGTCTGATAACTCCTGGGTCTGTTTCTGTTGTCGGCCCCACCAAGCATACAGTACGATTGCATAGATGAAATCAGATAACTGAAAGAAAGTACTTTGAAAAGGATAAAGTCTGATGTATTTTACAATTGTAAGAAATGATTTTCTGGGTTTATCTGACTTAGTTATTCGAAAACATCTGTTAAGAGCTCTTCTTTTGTCATTTGGTCTTGTTTATCAGCCTGCTGGTTTATTTTTTACTGAATGACTGGAATTGCATATTTTAAAAATGTAGAAGTTCTTAATAAGTGTATCTTCCTGCAGAGAGGAATTAACATTTTTCTACAGGTAATTATAGTACGTTAAGATTTCTTTTACCTAAGCAGTGATTGAATTGATTCATGTGAAAATTTAGTTTTGAAGAGGGCTGGACCATTCGACTATAATTCTAATGTGTAGCCCTTCTGGAGTTTTAATTGAAGTGAAGGCAATTTGCTGGGGGGGAACTCCTCCTTGGACATTTTTAAAGTGTTTCCTCAATCGATGAGACTGCCAAAAGCACTGCCGAGTGACTAGCACCCTAGCTACCGTGTTCTGCTTGGAATCAAGGTCTCTTGATTGCCAAGCTTAGGGGTTATTAAATGTATTGAGGGGAAAAGTGTCACAGAATGTGGGGCGTGTTCCTCTACAGGCCTCTTTTCTCCTTGAATTTGATTGCTCCTACATTTACTCTCTTGGTAGACGTTCACTGCCAATTTTATCTCTTCAACCATGTGACACTTCTGCAACATCTATGCTTTTACTTTCTCTTTGACCCCTATGCCCCAGTTTTCCAACTGATAAATATCTCTGGTATAAAAGGCAGTGATAGATGTTGGGCTAACCTCAGTGTATGCATAAACATATTTGTATGATTGTCAAGAAAAGAACAAGCAACATAATTTCCCATCAGACTACAATTTTTGATGTGAATGCATACACCAAAAAATTTTAGCCCATTGTGCTAGCTTCAGCCTCTGGGACCCAGTGATGGCCATTATTTTAAAAGATGAGTAACTAGAAATTCCTTTTAATAATGTCATAGATCAAAAAATTCAAATATCCAGGAAATAGTAATGCTGGAGTAGATTCATTATAAACAGGCTGCCTACCAACCACCTAATCATATCATCCTCAGAGCTTCCATAATAGCCTTCATCAAATTTTTGAGAAATTCACTGATGTGGTAATGGTTTCAGGCATCATTGTTTAAAAAATTAGAAATGTTGGTAAAAGATATTGAAGATAAAGTTTGTTCCCTGACTGTTAAGATGTTGAGGTGGCTGAGACCAGAAAGTGACATATAGCTGGCATAGATCAAGTGAATAAGGATTTCATACCAGGCAGCTGTGTGATGTGATGGATGGTGAGAAAGTTCTGACCATAGGGATAGTTTTTCATGTGTGAACTGAGTTTGTAGTCCCTAAAACCAAAGTAGATTTCCTTTTCATTACTGTCTTCCACAATAAACAACAATAGGGGTTTCTTCACCAAGAGGGCACAGTGTGATTTTTCCAATACAGATGTGTTGCTTGTTCATTACAGCTCCTGGTCCAGGGTGGGAAAAAGATATCACTTTATCACTTAATCATAAGTGTGAGAGTGTTACCACGATATACTCATACAGAGAGAGAAATATTTACAAAGATAAATAGTACAAATCTCAGAAAAATATATGAATGATCCTCATTAAGGAAGATGTGTTTTTCTAAACATATATAAACATGACCTTCTACTCAGAATAGATACAGCTCTGAATAGTGACATTATTGCAGTGCTTTTCTAGCATAATAAAAACGTGTGTGTATACAAAAAAATCAGCTCCAACAAAATATCTTTTCTGTGAAGAAAACTGGAAATTCTTAATAGTCACATGTATTATACTTGGTAGAAGTTTTGAAGTTCAAATTTGTCTTATCATGGGTCAGGTAAAATTCTGGGCATGATTTCCTTCCCCCGTCATTTCTGTAAGTTGAAGGCTAGAGCCTAGGTTTCTATTACTCTGGCAGTACTGTCTCCCATATCCACTCCAAGAGCTGTGGAGACAGTCTACATTGTTTTGTCATTTACTAGTAAATCTGTGTGGAGGTGTCTCAAAATATGCAGGTTTTCAGTTCTTCCTCGGTGATTCTGATGTTGACTATACTTGGGAGAAAATGGACTAGGGAGAAAGTGAACAGTAAGAGTAGAAAATGCTCTAAGGCCATTTGTGACCACCTAGAGGGGTGGGATAGGGAGGGTGGGAGTGAGGCTCAAGAGGGAGGAGATATGGGAATATATGTATATGCATAGCTGATTCACTTTGTTATAAAGCAGAAATTAACACACCATTTTAAAGCAATTATACTCCAATAAAGATGTTAAAAAAAACTTTTGGACGCGGAGATCACCTTCCTCCCCACGGATACACCAGAAATACAGCTACACGTGGAACAACTCCTACAGAACACCTACTGAACGCTGGCAGAAGACCCCAGACCTCCCAAAAGGCAAGAAACTCCCCACATACCTGGGTAGGGCAAAGCGGAGAGATTCCCGCACAGAGGAGCGGTGCCGAGCGGCACTCACCAGCCCGAGAGGATTGTCTGCTCCCCCGCCGGGGCGGGCGGCACTGGAGCTGAGGCTCGGGCTTCGGTCAGAGCGCAGGGAGAGGACTGGGGCTGGCGGCGAGAACTCAGCCTGAAGGGGGCTAATGTGCCACAGCTAGCTGGGAGGGAATCCGGGAAAACTCTGGAGCTGCCGAAGAGGCAGGAGACTTTTTCTTCCCTCTTGGTTTCCTGGTGCGCGAGGAGAGGGGATTAAGAGCTCCACGTAAAGGAGCTCCAGAGACGGGCGCAAGTCGCGGCTGAAAGCGCGGAGCCCAGAGACGGGCGTGGGACGCTGGGGCTGCTGCTGCCGCCGCCAAGAAGCCTGTGTGCGAGCGCAGGTCACTCTCCACACCGCCCTTCCGGGAGCCTGTGCAGCCCGCCACTGCCGGGGTCCCGGGATCCAGGGGCGGCTTCCCTGGGAGAACGCACGGCGCGGCTCGGGTTGCTGCAACGTCACGCCGACCTCTGCCACTGCAGGCTCGCCCCGCACTCCGTGCCCCTCCCTCCCGCCCGGCCTGAGTGAGCCAGAGTCCCCGAAGAGGCTGCTCCTTTAACCCTTTCCTGTCTGAGCGAAGAACAGACGCCCTCCGGCGACCTACACGCAGAGGCGGGGCCAAATCCAAAGCTGAGACCGAGGAGCTGTGAGAACAAAGAAGAGAAAGGGAAACCTCTCCCAGCATCCGCAGAAGCAGCGGATTAAAGCTCCACAATCAACTTGATGTACCCTGCATCTGTGGAATACAGGAATAGACAACAAATCATCCCAAATTGAGGAGCCAGGAGTCAGTGCTGTGCCTCTGAGGTGGGAGAGCCAACTTCAGGACACTGGTCCACAAGAGACCTCCCAGCTCCACACAATATCAAACGGCGAAAATCTTCCAGAGATCTCCATCTCAACAGCAGCACCCAGCTTCACTCAACGACCAGCAAGCTATAGTGCTGGACACCCTATGCCAAACAACTAGCAAGACAGGAACACAATGCCACCCATTAGCAGAGAGGTGGCCTAAAATCATAAAAAGTCTGCAGACACCCCAAAACACACCACCAGACGTGGACCTGCCCACCAGAAAGACAAGATCCAGCCTCATCCACCAGAACACAGGCAGTAGTCCCCTCCACCAAGAAGCCTACACAACCCACTAAACCAACCTTAGCCACTGGGGACAGACACCAAAAACAACGGGAACTACGAACCTGCAGCCTGCAAAAAGGAGACCCCAAACACAGTAACATAAGCAAAATGAGAAGACAGAAAAACACACAGCAGGAGAAGGAGCAAGATAAAAACCCACCAGACCTAACAAATGAAGAGGTAATAGGCAGTCTACCTGAAAAAGAATTCAGAATAATGTTGGTAAAGATGATCCAAAATCTTGGAAATAGAATAGACAAAATGCAAGAAACAGTTAACAAGGACCTAGAAGAAGTAAAGATGAATCAAGCATCGATTAAAAACACAATACATGAAATACAAAATACTCTAGATGGGATCAATAGCAGAATAACTGAGGCAGAAGAACGGATAAGTGAGGTGGAAGATAAAATAGTGGAAATAACTGCTGCAGAGCAAAATAAAGAAAAAAGAATGAAAAGAACAGAGGACAGTCTCAGAGACCTCTGGGACAACATTAAACGCACCAACATTCGAATTATAGGGGTTCCAGAAGAAGAAGAGAAAAAGAAAGGGACTGAGAAAATATTTGAAGAGATTATAGTTGAAAACTTCCCTAATATGGGAAAGGAAATAGTTAATCAAGTCCAGGAGGCACAGAGAGTCCCATACAGAATAAATCCAAGGAGAAATACACCAAGACAGATATTAATCAAACTGTCAAAAATTAAACACAAAGAAATCATATTAAAAGCAGCAAGGCAAAAACAACAAATAACACACAAGGGAATCCCCATCAGGATAACAGCTGATCTCTCAGCAGAAACTCTACAAGCCAGAAGGGAGCGGCAGGACATAATTAAAGTGATGAAGGAGAAAAACCTGCAACCAAGATTACTCTACCCAGCAAGGATCTCATTCAGATTTGATGGAGAAATTAAAACGTTTACAGACAAGCAAAAGCTGAGAGAGTTCAGCACCACCAAACCAGCTTTACAACAAATGCTAAAGGAACTTCTCTAGGCAAGAAACACAACAGAAGGAAAAGAACTACAATAACGAACCCAAAACAATTAAGAAAATGGGAATAGGAACATACATATCAATAATTACCTTAAATGTAAATGGACTAAATGCTCCCACCAAAAGACACAGACTGGCTGAATGGATACAAAAACAAGACCCATATATATGCTGTCTACAAGAGACCCACTTCAGACCTAGAGACACATACAGACTGAAAGTGAGGGGATGGAAAAAGATATTCCATGCAAATGGAAATCAAAAGAAAGCTGGAGTAGCAATTCTCATATCAGACAAAATAGACTTTAAAATAAAGACTACTAGAAGAGACAAAGAAGGACACTACATAATGATCAAGGGATCAATCCAAGAAGAAGATATAACAATTGTAAATATTTTGCACCAAACATAGGAGCACCTCAATACATAAGGGAATTATTAACAGCCATAAAAGGAGAAATCGACAGTAACACAATCATAGTAGGGGACTTTAACACCCCACTTTCACCAATGGACAGGTCATCCAAAATGAAAATAAATAAGGAAACACAAGCTTTAAATGATACATTAAACAAGATGGACTTAATTGATATTTACAGGACATTTCATCCAAAAACAACAGAATACACATTTTTCTCAAGTGCTCATGGAACATTCTCCAGGATAGATCATATCTTGGGTCACAAATCAAGCCTTGGTAAATTTAAGAAAATTGAAATTGTATCAAGTATCTTTTCTGACCACAATGCTATGAGACTAGAGATCAATTACAGGAAAAGAGCTGTAAAACATACAAACACATGGAGGCTAAACAATACACTACTTAATAACGAAGTGATCACTGAAGAAATCAAAGAGGAAATTAAAAAATACCTAGAAACAAATGACAATGGAGACACGACGACCCAAAACCTATGGGATGCAGCAAAAGCAGTTCTAAGAGGGAAGTTTATGGCAATACAATCCCACCTTAAGAAACAGGAAACATCTCGAATAAACAACCTAACCTTGCACCTAAAGCAATTAGAGAAAGAAGAACAAAAACATCCCAAAGTTAGGAGAAGGAAAGAAATCATAAAAATCAGATCAGAAATAAATGAAAAAGAAATGAAGGAAACGATAGCAAAGATCAATAAAACGAAAAGCTGGTTCTTTGAGAAGATAAACAAAATTGATAAACCATTAGCCAGACTCATCAAGAAAAAAAGGGAGAAGACTCAAATCAATAGAATTAGAAATGAAAAAGGAGAAGTAACAACTGACACGGCAGAAATACAAAAGATCATGAGAGATTACTATAAGCAACTCTATGCCAATAAAATGGACAATCTGGAAGAAATGGACAAATTCTTAGAAATGCACAACCTGCCAAGACTGAATCAGGAAGAAATAGAAAATATGAACAGACCAATCACAAGCACTGAAATTGAAACTGTGATCAAAAATCTTCCAACAAACAAAAGCCCAGGACCAGATGGCTTCACAGGCGAATTCTATCAAGCATTTAGAGAAGAGCTAACACCTATCCTTCTCAAACTCTTCCAAAATATAGCAGAGGGAGGAACACTCCCAAACTCATTCTACGAGGCCACCATCACCTTGATACCAAAACCAGGCAAGGATGTCACAAAGAAAGAAAACTACAGGCCAATATCACTGATGAACATAGATGCAAAAATCCTCAACAAAATACTAGCAAACAGAATGCAACAGCACATTAAAAGGATCATACACCATGATCAAGTGGGGTTTATTCCAGGAATGCAAGGATTCTTCAATATACGCAAATCAATCAACGTGATACACCATATTAACAAACTGAAGGAGAAAAACCATATGATCATCTCAATAGATGCAGAGAAAGCATTTGACAAAATTCAACACCCATTTATGATAAAAACCCTGCAGAAAGTAGGCATAGAGGGAACTTTCCTCAACATAATAAAGGCCATATATGACAAACCCACAGCCAGCATCGTCCTCAATGGTGAAAAATTGAAACCATTTCCACTAAGATCAGGAACGAGACAAGGTTGCCCACTCTCACCACTCTTATTCAACATAGTTTTGGAAGTTTTAGCCACAGCAATCAGAGAAGAAAAGGAAATAAAAGGAATCCAAATTGGAAAAGAAGAAGTAAAGCTGTCACTGTTTGCAGATGACATGATACTATACATAGAGAATCCTAAAGATGCTACCAGAAAACTACTAGAGCTAATCAATGAATTTGGTAAAGTTGCAGGATACAAAATTAATGCACAGAAATCTCTGGCATTCCTATATACTAATGATGAAAAATCTGAAAGTGAAATCAAGGAAACACTCCCATTTACCATTGCAACAAAAAGAATAAAATATCTAGGAATAAACCTACCTAAGGAGACAAAAGACCTGTATGCAGAAAATTATAAGACACTGATGAAAGAAATTAAAGATGATACAAATAGATGGAGAGATGTACCATGTTCTTGGATTGGAAGAATCAACATTGTGAAAATGACTCTACTACCCAAAGCAATCTACAGATTCAATGCAATCCCTATCAAACTACCAATGGCATTTTTCACAAAACTAGAACAAAAAATTTCACAATTTGTATGGAAACACAAAAGACCCCGAATAGCCAAAGCAATCTTGAGAACGAAAAATGGAGCTGGAGGAATCAGGCTCCCTGACTTCAGACTATACTACAAGGCTACAGTAATCAAGACAGTATGGTACTGGCACAAAAATAGAAAGATCGATCAATGGAACAGGATAGAAAGCCCAGAGATAAACCCACGGACATATGGTCACCTTATCTTTGATAAAGGAGGCAGGAATGTACAGTGGAGAAAGGACAGTCTCTTCAATAAGTGGTGCTGGGAAAACTGGACAGGGACATGTAAAAGTATGAGATTAGATCACTCCCTAACACCATACACAAAAATAAGCTCAAAATGGATTAAAGACCTAAATGTAAGGCCAGACACTATCATACTACTAGAGGAAAACATAGGCAGAACACTCTATGACATAAATCACAGCAAGATCCTTTTTGACCCACCTCCTAGAGAAATGGAAATAAAGACAAAAATAAACACATGGGACCTAATGAAACTTAAAAGCTTTTGCACAGCAAAGGAAACCATAAACAAGACCAAAAGACAACCCTCAGAATGGGAGAAAATATTTGCAAATGAAGCAACTGACAAAGGATTAATCTCCAAAATTTATAAGCAGCTCATGCAGCTCAATAACAAAAAAACAAACAACCCAATCCAAAAATGGGCAGAAGACCTAAATAGACATTTCTCCACAGAAGATATACAGACTGCCAACAAACACATGAAAGGATGCTCAACATCTTTACTCATTAGAGAAATGCAAATCAAAACTACAATGAGATATCATCTCACACCAGTCAGAATGGCCATCATCAAAAAATCTAGAAACAATAAATGCTGGAGAGGGTGTGGAAAAAAGGGAACACTCTTGCACTGCTGGTGGGAATGTGAATTGGTACAGCCACTATGGAGAACGGTATGGAGGTTCCTTAAAAAACTACAAATAGAACTACCATATGACCCAGCAATCCCACTACTGGGCATATACCCTGAGAAAACCATAATTCAAAAAGAGACATGTACCAAAATGTTCATTGCAGCTCTATTCACAGTAGCCCGGAGATGGAAACAACCTAAGTGTCCATCATCGGATGAATGGATAAAGAAGATGTGGCACATATATACAATGGAATATTACTCAGCCATAAAAAGAAATGAAATTGAGCTATTTGTAATGAGGTGGATAGACCTAGAGTCTGTCATACAGAGTGAAGTAAGTCAGAAAGAGAAAGACAAATACTGTATGCTGACACATATATATGGAATTTAAGAAAAAAAAATGTCATCAAGAACATAGGAGTAAGACAGGAATAAAGACACAGACCTACTAGAGCATGGACTTGAGGATATGGGGAGGGGGAAGGGTAAGCTGTGACAAAATGAAAGAGCGGCATGGACATATATACACTACCAAACGTAAGGTAGATAGCTAGTGGGAAGCAGCCGCATAGCACAGGGAGATCAGCTCGGTGCTTTGTGACTGCCTGGAGGGGTGGGATAGGAGGGTGGGAGGGAGACGCAAAAGGGAGGGGATATGGGAACATATGTATATGTATAACTGATTAAATTTGTAAAATAAAAAAAAATAAAAAATAAAGGATCAGAGGAAGAAAAAAAAAACTTTCATTCCATTAAAAAAACAACATTCATTTAAGGTAGAATATTTTAGCTCAGCAAAAGATATAATTTAGGATAAACTGGTAAAGTGTGAAAAATAACTGAGGAACTGAATGCAAAAAACATTTAAAAAACCAGATGTTGGTCAAACATTTGGAATGTTGCTAAAGAAGCCAAGTTAAGGGGAAATTGAAAAATGTCTATTTGATTTAATGATCTGAGCAAGGTCACTTCAGTGACGTGGTGGAGAAAAAAGCAAAAAAAATGGAATAATTTTAGAAGGGAGGGGGCAATGAAGAGAAAATATTAGTCATTCACTCAGTATTTACTGAAGAGAAGTTAAAATTATATGCAAAAACATTTCTTTGAAAACCTAACTTCCTAGACTAAAATGCTTCTATTTTGTTTTCAAATGTTCCAACTTCAAAATGTCTTACATCACTTGCCTAAAACTTCTCATACATATCAGTATCATAATTTGTTAAGAAAATTGTTATGTCCTAAGCATAATAGTTGTAGATGTAGCTGAAAGATGATAGCAAATGTCTATTGTAAATAGTCTACTATAATTTACTTCAAAAAAATTGGAGTCTGTTTTATGTAGCTAAAGTGTTTCATGAAATATCCATCAATTTTGTTTTCTATCAACCATTTCACTAAAAGCAAAGAGAAAAACACATTATGGTGTTCTAAAAGCAAGTCAAGGAAATATGGACTGGAGTGACAAAGAGTTATCTGAGCATGATGCAAATAAATAGCAAAGACTAGAGAAAGACAGCCAAACCCTTTTTAGTTTATACCAAATATTGTGTCAGTCTGTTCTTTAAAATGTAACTCTGCAGCAACTTTGATATCAAGAAAGTTAATATGAGGATATTCAAAGTGAAAATCTAGTCTGCTAAATACAGGTTAAAATCAAAATAAAGTATACTCACAGATACATATCTTTAAACATAATCACTTGAAATACATATTCATCAGAACGAATTCATCTAACTCCAATCACATCTTATTTTAAGTTCAGAAGCACTGGCAATTTTTGCCTTTATTGTGAGGAAAGAACAATCACATTAGCAAGCCTTGTCATTCTCCAAGTTATGAGTTTAATACGACATTTGGAAAAGTGCTTTGCTGTGACTAGAATAGCAATGTTGATTTCACATTTTAGAACAAGCTTCAAAACACATACAGTGAGAACAGTTTCATACAGGGATTTATTTTTCCTCCCATTTCAATTTGAATGTGAGTTAAATTCTAAATTACAGTAATTGTGAACTGTTTCCATGTAACTATAAAGTTTCAAATTGTGGGCTAAGTCTTATTCTGGAAGCAGAATCTCATCAATAGAAAATAATTTTCAAAACTGCTATTATTGATTTTTAGTCCAAGATACTTCCTTTATACGCAGGGCAAATGCCAATGATTACGTATTATGTCAGAAGTATTAAAATGAATACACTTGCCACACTCCAATTCCAATGTGGTAAAGAAGAATTTTTGTTAGTCCAACCTTTTTAAGCGATTATATCTAGTTTTAGAATTGAAATTTGTATAGATCCACGCTTAAAGACATTTTGAAGAAAACAAAAAGGATGATTAATACAGTTTATTTTTTTAACATCTTTATTAGAGTATAATTGCTTTGCAGTGGTATGTTAGTTTCTGCTTTATAACAAAGTAAATCAGCTATACATATACATATTTCCCCACATCTCCTCCCTCTTGCATCTCCCTCCCATCCACCCTATCCCACCCCTCTAGGTGGTCACAAAGTACCGAGCTGATCTCCCTGTGCCATGTGGATGCTTCCCACTAGCAATCTATTTTACATTTGCTAGTGTATATACGTCCATGCCACTCTCTCACTTAGTCTCAGCTTACCCTTCTCCCTCCCCGTGTCCTCAAATCCATTCTCTACATCTGCGTCTTTATTCCTGTCCTGCCCCTAGTTTCTTCAAAACCATTTTTTTTTAGATTCCATATATATATGTGTTAGCATATGGTATTTGTTTTTCTCTTTCTGACTTACTTCACTCTGTATGACAGACTCTAGGTCCATCCACCTCACTACAAATAACTCAATTTCGTTTCTTTTTAAGGCTGAGTAATATTCCATTGTATATATGTGCCACATTTTCTTTATCCATTCACCTGTTGATGGACACTTAGATTGCTTCCATGTCCTGGCTATTGTAAATAGAGCTACAATGAACATTGTGGTACATGACTCTTTTTGAATTATGGTTTTCTCAGGGTGTACACCCAGTAGTGGGACTGCTGGGTCATATGGTAGTTCTATTTTTAGTTTTTTAAGGAACCTCCATACTGTTCTTTATAGGGGCTGTATAAATTTACATTACTACCAACAATGCAAGAGGGTTCCCTTTTCTCTACACCCTCTCCAGCATTTGTTTATAGATTTTTTGATGATGGCCATTCTGACTGGTGTGAGGTGATACCTCATTGTAGTTTTGATTTGCATTTCTCTAATGATTAGTGATGTTGAGCATCCTTTCATGTGTTTGTTGACAATCTGTATACCTTCTTCGGAGAAATGTCTATTTAGCTCTTCTGCCCATTTTTGGATTGGGTTGATTATTTTTTTGATATTGAGCTGCATGAGCTGCTTGTATATTTTGGAGATTAATTCTTTGTCAGTTGCTTCATTTGAAAATATTTTCTCCCATTCTGAGGGTTATCTTTTCATCTTGTTTATGGTTTCCTTTGCTGTGCAAAAGCTTTTAAGTTTCATTAGGTCCCATTTGTTTATTTTTGTTTTTATTTCCATTTCTCTAGGAGGTAGGTCTAAAAGGATCTTGCTGTGATTTATGTCATAGAGTGTTTTTCTCTACCTATGTGTTCCTCTAAGAGTTTGATAGTGTCTGGCCTTACATTTAGGCCTTTAATCCATTTTGAGTTTATTTTTGTGTATGGTGTTAGGGAGTGTTCTAATTTCATTCTTTTACATGTAGCTGTCCAGTTTTCCCAGCACCACTTTTTGAAGAGGCTGTCTTTTCTCCATTGTATGTTCTTGCCTCCTTTATCAAAGATAAGGTGGCCATATGTGTGTGGGTTTATCTCTGGGCTTTCTATCCTGTTCCATTGACCTATATTTCTTTTTTTTAGTGTCAATACCATACTGTCCTGATTACTGTAATTTTGTAGTGTAGTCTGAAATCAGGGAGCCTGATTCCTCCAGCTCCGTTTTCTTTCTCAAAACTGCTTTGGCTATTCAGGGTTTTTTGTGTTTCCATACAAATTGTGAAATTTTTTTGTTCTAGTTCTGTGAAAAATGTCATTGGTAGTTTCATAGGGATTGCATTGAATCTGTAGATTGAGTGTAGTCATTTTCACAATGTTGATTCTTCCAATCCAAGAACATGGTATATCTCTCCATCTGTTTGTATCATCTTTAATTTCTTTCATCAGTGTCTTATAGTCTTCTGCATATGGGTCTTTTTCTCCTTAGGTAGGTTTATTCCTAGGTATTTTATTCTTTTTGTTACAGTGGTAAATGGGAGTGTTTCCTTAATTTCTCTTTTAGATTTTTCATCATTAGTGTAATACAGTTTATTTCTAATCAGTATTATTCATCGATATTTTCCATCCTACACTTCTTTTATGAAACTCTCATTTCATGAAACAAAAGTGACACTAAGTATTGTTAAAACAAAATATGTAGAGTTAAACAGGTATGGAAGATTTTATTGGAGGCTCTTGCAAGAGACTAGAGAGAACATAACACAGTCTGAATTCAACTCCTTAAAAAAATAAGGCAGGAGAATTTTTAAGAGTGGAGTTCAGGGAATCTTAGGCCATCTGTGTTTGCTTATTGGCCTATCTTCCTGACAGGAGGTAATTTTATAACTCTGAGCAAGATGCACACTGAAGTTAGGCTCCTAATCTCCCACAGAGACTGGGACATAGGAATGCTAGCATCCTTGACGATGACCATTCCAGGTCCTAGAGAAAGACAGTCCTGGGTTGTAAAACTGGTAAGATACTTTTTAAAACGATTCACATCTCAAAGAGGCAGAGACGTTTTCAAGTTTTCTAAGGCAAATGGTCCAAGACTAGAGAGGGGAGGGACCCCTGTGGTTAGGCTATCCGGATTTTGTAAGGGCCAGAGTAGGAGGGAGGTTATGGGCCAGAGGCAGGAAGAAGTCTGTCTGAAGTTTAGTCAAGCTTAGAGAAATATTAAGGCTATGTTGGTGAGCATTTTTTTAAATCTATTTTTAAGACTATTTTTCCAAGTATATAGTTTTAGGTTCACAGCAAATTGAGAGGGGGACAGAAAATTCCCATATACCCTTGCCCCTCATACATGCATAGCATCCCTCATTATCAACATCCCCTACCAGAGTGGTACATCTGTTACAATTGATGAACCTACACTGACACATCAGAATCACCCAAAGTTCACAGTTTACATGAGTGTTCGCTCTTTGGGAACATTACATTCTATTTGTCTATTACATTACATTCTAATGTCTACATTCTGTTTGTCTATTACATTACATTCTAATGTCTACATTCTGTTTGTCTATTACATTTAGACAAATGTACAGTGCAGTGAATCCATCATTATATCATACAGGGTGCTTTCATTGCCACAGAAATTCTCTGTGGTCTGCCTATTCATCCCTCCTCCTATCCCAACCCCTGGAAACCACTGGTCTTTTTACTGTCTCCATAATTTTGCCTTCTGCAGAATATCATATATTTAGTTGGAACCATATAGTGTATAAGTTTTTCAGATTGGTTTCTTTCATTTAGTACTATGCATTGAAGTTTCCTCTGTGTCTTTTCATTGCATCTATATGTACCACAGCTTATTAACCCATTCACCTGCTGATGGGCATCTTGGTTGCTTGCAAGTTTTGGCAATTATGAATAAAGCTTCTGTTAACATCAATGTGCAGGTTTTTGTGTGGGCATGTTTTCCACTCCTGTAGGTAAAATTTAAGGAGTACAATTGCTGGATCATAGGGTAAGGTTAAGTTTTGCTGAGAAACTGTCAAAGTGTCTTCCAAAATGGCTGCACTATTTTGCCAGCAATGAATGAGAGTTCCTGTTGTTCCACATAGTTGCCTGTATTTGGTGTTGCCAGTGTTTCAGATTTAGCCCACTCTAATAAATAGTAGCTTATTGTTGTTTAAATTTTCATTTCCCTGATGACATATGATGTAGAGCATCTTTTCATATGCTTATTTACCATCTGTATACCTTTTGGTGAGATGTATGTTAATGTCTTTGGCCTATTTTTTTATATATTTTTTCCTGTAATTGATATCTAGTCTCATAGCACTGTGAGCGGAAAAGATACTTGACACAATTTCAATTTTATTAAATTTACCAAGGCTTGATTTGTGACCCAAGATATGATTTATCCTGGAGAATGTTCCATGAGCACTTGAGAAGAATGTGTATTCTGTTGTTTTTGGATGGAATGTCCTATAAATATCAATTAAGTCCATTTTGTTTAATATATCATTTAAAGCTTATGATTCCTTATTTATTTTCATTTTGAATGATCTGTCTATTGGTGAAAATGGGGTGTTTAAGTCCCCTACTATGAGTGTGTTACTGTTGATTTTCCCTTTTATGGCTGTTACTATTTGCCTTATGTATTGAGGTGCTCCTACAATGGGTGCATAAATATTTACAATTGTTATATCTTCTTCTTGGATTGATCCCTTGATCATTATGTAGTGTCCTTCTTTGTCTCTTGTAATAGTCTTTGTTTTAAAGTCTGTTTTGTCTGATATGAGAATTGCTACTCTAGCTTTCTTTTGATTTCCATTTGCATGGAATATCTTTTTCCATCCCCTCACTTTCAGTCTGTATGTGTCCCTAGGTCTGAAGTGGGTCTCTTGTAGACAGCATATATACGGGTGTTGTTTTTGTATCCATTCAGCCAGTCTGTGTCTTTTGGTTGGAGCATTTAATCCATTTACATTTAAGGTAATTATCAATATGTATGTTCCTGTTACCATTTTCTTAATTGTTTTGGGTTTATTATTGTAGGTCTTTTCCTTCTCTTGTGTTTCCTGCCTAGAGAAGTTCCTTTAGCATTTGTTGTAAAGATGGTTGGTGGTGCTGAATTCTCTTAGCTTTTGCTTGTCTTTAAAGCTTTTAATTTCTCCATCAAATCTGAATGAGATCCTTGCTGGGTAGAGTAATCTTGGTTGTAGGTTTTTCTCTTTCATCACTTTAAATATGTCCTGCCACTCGTTTCTGGCTTGCAGAATTTCTGCTGAAAGATCAGCTGTTAACCTTATGGGGATTCCCTTAAGGTTAAAAACTTGTTGTTTTTCCCTTGCTGCTTTTAATATTTGCTCTTTGTATTTAATTTTTGATAGTTTGATTAATATGTGTTTTGGCGTGTTTCTCCGTGGATTTATCCTGTATGGGACTCTCTGTGCTTCCTGGACTTGATTAACTATTTCCTTTCCCATATTAGGGAAGTTTTCAACTACAGTCTCTTCATTTGTTAGGTCTGGTGGGTTTTTACCTTGCTCCTTCATCTGCTATGTGTTTCCCTGTCTTCTCATTTTGCTTAGCTTCCTGTGTTTGGGTTCTCCTTATCGCGGGCTGTGGCTTCGTAGTTCCCATTGTTTTTGGTGTCTGCCCCCAGTGGCTAAGCTTGGTTCAGTGTGTTGTGTAGGCTTCCTGGTGGAGGGGACTAGTGCCTGTGTTCTGGTGGATGAGGCTGGATCTTGTCTTTCTGGTGGGCAGGTCCGTGTCTGGTGGTGTGTTTTGGGGTGTCTGTGGCCTTATTATGATTTTCGGCAGGCTCTCTGCTAATGTATGGGGTTGTGTTCCTGCCTTGCTAGTTGTTTGTCATAGAGTGTCCAGCACTATAGCTTGCTGATCGTTGAGTGGAGCTGGGTCTTGGCGTTGAGATGGAAATCTCTGGGAGATTTTCGCCATTTGATATTACATGGAGCTGGGAGGTCTCTTGTGGACCAGTGTCCTGAACTTGGCTCTCCCACCTCAGTGGCCCAGCCCTGACACCTGGCTGGAGCACCAAGAGCCTGTCCTCCACACAGCTCAGAATAAAAGGGAGAAAAAAACGAAAGAAAGAAAGAAGATAAAATAAAATAAAGTTATTAAAATAATTATTAAGAAAAAAAATTTTTTTAAGTAATAAAAGAAAAAAAACAACCCTGGGACAAATGGTAAAAGCAAAGCTATGCAGACAAATTCACACACAGAAGCATACACATACACACTCACAAAAAGAGAAAAAGGGGGAAAAATATATATCGTTGCTCCCAAAGTCCACTTTTTTGATTTGGGATGATTTGTTGTCTATTCATGTATTACACAGATGCAGCGTATATCAAGTTGATTGTGGAGATTTAATCCGCTGCTCCTGAGGCTGCTGGGAGAGATTTCCCTTTCTCTTCTTTGTTCGCACAGTTCCTGGGGTTCAGCTTTGGATATGGCCCCGCCTCTGCGTGTAGGTCGCCTGAGTGCGTCTGTTCTTCTCTCAGACAGGACAGGGTTAAAGGAGCAGCTGATTCAGGGGCTCTGGCTCACTCAGGCCGGGGGGAGGGAGGGGCACAGAGTGCGGGGCGAGCCTGTGGCTGCAGAGGCCAGAGTGACATTGCAGCAGCCCGAGGCGTGCCATGCGTTCTCCTGGGGAAGTTGTCCCTGGATCCCAGGACTCTGGCAATGGTGGGCTGCACAGGCTCCCCAGAAGGGAGGTGTGGATAGTGTTCTGTGCTTGCACACAGGCTTTTTGGCGGCGGCAGCAGCAGCAGCCTTAGCATCTCATGCCTGTCTCTGGGGTCCGTGCTGATAGCCACGGCTCGCGCCCGTCTCTGGAGCTCCCTTAAGCAGCACTCTTAATCCCCTCTCCTCGCGCACCAGGAAACAACGAGGCATGAAAATGTCTCTTGTCTCTTCGGCAGCTCCAGATCTTTTCCCGGACTCCCTCCCCGCTAGCAGTGGCGCACTAGCCCCCTTCAGGCTGTGTTCACGCCGCCAGTCCTCTCCCTGGGATCCGACCTCCGAAGCCCGAGCCCCAGCTCCCAGCCCCCGCCTGCCCCGGCGGCCGAGCAGACAAGCCTTTTGGGCTGGTGAGTGCTGGTAGGCACCGATCCTCTGTGCGGAAATCTCTCCGCTTTGCCCTCCGCACCCCTGTGGCTGTGCTCTCCTCCGCGGCTCCAAAGCTCCCCACTCTGCCACCCGCTGTCTCTGCCCATGAAGGGGCTTCCTAGTGTGTGGAAACCTTTCCTCCTTCACGGCTCCCTCCCACTGGTAGGTCCCGTCCCTATTCTTTTGTCTCTGTTTATTCTATTTTATTTTGCCCTACCCAGGTACGTGGGGACTTCCTTGCCTTTTGGGAGGTCTGAGGTCTTCTGCCAGCATTCAGTAGGTGTTCTGTAGGAGTTGTTCCACATGTAGATGTATTTTTGGTGTATCTGTGGGGAGGATGGTGATCTCCAAGTCTTACTCTTCCGCCATCTTGAAGCTCTGTCCCCATTTTTTAATCAGGTTGCTTGTTTTCTTATTTTTGAGTTTTAAGAGGTCTTTATATATTTTGAATAATAGTCCTTTATCACATATGTCTTCTGAAAATATTCTTTCTTTGTCTATGGCTTGTCTTCACATTCTCTTGAAATTGTCTTTCACAAAGTAGAAGTTTTTAATTTTAGTAAAGTCCAGCTTACCAATTACTTCTTTCATGGATTGTGCCTTTGGTATTGTATCCTAAAAGTCATAAGCCATAACTAAGGTCATCTAGGTTTTCTCCTATGATATCTTCTAGGATTTTTATAGTTTTATGTTTTACATTTTAGGCTTGGAATTCATTTGAGTTAATTTTGTGAAAAGTATAAAGTCTGTATGTAGATTCAATTTTTCTTTTTCTGCATTTGGATATCCAGTCGTTCCAGCACCATTTGTTGAAAAGGCTATCTTTGCTCTCCTTTGTCAAAGATCAGTTGACTTTATTTGGTTCTATTTCTCTTACTTCTCTCATTCCCTTTACATTAGATTGCATTAGAGACTCTATCTATATTCACTATGTTGAATTCCTCTGACCCAATTTTCTCTTCACCTTACTGTAAACAAGTTTTCAACTCTACCACTTCAGCAAAAATATATTTTAAGTTACAAATTATCTCTATGGTGGGAAACCTCATGGTCAATTGAACATACGCATTTTACCTGATTAAGCAGAAGACTGTGATACACTTTCTCTGAAACATTTTCTTCATTTGGCCTTCAGGGCATCATAGTCATCTGATTTTCCCCCTACCCAACTTGCCAGCATTTCTTCTCATTCTCTTTTTGGAAATAATTCTTCCCCTTCTCTACTTTTGACACACCAGGACTCACTCCTTGAAAAATTTCTCAACTCTTCTCTCTTCTTAAAAATTTTTTTTCTCTACTGTTCTCTGTTTTTACTGACTCCCTTATAGAACTCATGCATTGTCATAGCTTTAAATAAAATATATATCTTTAATCCTTCCAAATGTACATCTCCACTCTGGACACGTCCCTTGAATTTCAGTTTTGCATTTTCAATATAATTGTCATTACCACGCAGCATTTGTAACAAACATCTAAAATTTTTATATGTTCTAAATTTAATTCCTGAATTCTCAAGCAAAAACTGCTCAGAAAACATTTTCACCATCTCAGCCATTGGTAACTCTACCCTTCCATTTACTCATGCCACATGCCTTGGTATTATCATTGATGCCTTTCTCTTACTTTCACCTTGCTTTCAGTCCATCAGAAAATCTTATAGGCTTTACATTCAAATATATGCATAAACTAAACCACTTCTCAGCACCTCCACTGTCTCATTATGTTCTATTTCATCATTATTTCTCTTCTGGATAACTGAAAGGTCCTCAAAACTTGTCTCTAAGCTTTAACCTTTGCTTATTTACAAGTATTTTCAAAAAGATCCGAGTGCCCTGGCAGTACAGTGGTTAAGACTCTGTGCTGCCAATGCAGGGGGCACAGGTTCAATATCTGGTCGGGGAACTAAGATCCCACATGCCGTGCAGCAGAGCCAAAAGATTAACAAAAATAATAATAAAACCCACAGTGCTTACAATGAATACATTTTGCCCCAACAGCTGTCTGTGCCTCTGGGGTATTCTTCCTCTAGATATCTGCATTGCTACCTTGGTCATCACTTTCACTTTTTTGTTGGAATGTCTTTTTAATTGGGCTTACTTAGAACACTGCATTTTGAATTATACTCCTTCCAGAACTCCTCATTTTTCTCATCTTGACTTTTTCTACTTTTTAACATACAGTGTTCTTTATATTTTATTATGTTCCTTTCAGCACTCAAAATATAGAGATGCAGGTTTTAATGTCTGTCTCCAACTTTACCAATCTGTAACTTACCCTCTGATTTACCATTTTAAACATTTTAATTGACTATTATAAAAGATGAGGGTATTATCAAGTAGATTTCCAAGTCCATGTTACCAAACAACAAAATTTTGCTTACTTTAAATAATTTTTCATATATTAGTGAACTTACATTTTCTATAGTAGGCAATATCAATCATTTAGGCACAGTTTATGAAAATGTGTTTAATTCTTAATCCCAGTCATTTCAAATCACATATTTTTCATTTTTAATTCCTTCTCATTTATCATTTTAGACAGGACTCCATCACTAAGAAATGATACATGCATTCCATTTTTTCCCTATCCATTTCACCAGCACCTTTCCATTGATACTTGTGTATGTTAGTTTCCATCTGTTTTCATGTGATATTTAGGTGTCTATCTTTCAATTTACGTTATTTCTCTATTCAGAGATATTTGTACATTTTATGACATCTAATTTGCATTTTACATTTATAATGAGTCTATTTTTCTCATTATTTTGTCATTAACTCACATTTTACTTCCTCCTGTTAATTTACCACTTATTTGATTAGATGTATATATATTTTTTGAATTTTATTTTTTATACAGCAGGTTATTACTTATGTATTTTATACATATTAGTGTATATATGTGAATCCCAATCTCCCAGTTCATCCCCCTTCCCCCGCTTACCCCCCTTGGTGTCCATATATTTGTTCTCTACATCTGTGTCTCCATTTCTGCCTTCCAAAGTGGTTCATCTGTACCATTTTCTAGATTCCAAATATATGAATTAATATACGATATTTGTTTTTCTCTTTCTGACTTACTTCACTCTATATGACAGTCTCTAGATCCATCCACGTGTCTACAAATGACCCAATTTCATTCCTTTTTATGACTGAGTAATATTCCATTGTATATATGTACCACATCTTCTTTATCCATTCATCTGTTGATGGACATTTAGGTTGTATCCATGTCCTGGCTATTGTATATAGTGCTGCAATGAATATTGGGGTGCATGTGTCTTTTTGAATTATGGTTTTCTCTGGGTATATGCCCAGTAGTGGGATGGCTGGGTCATATGGTAATTCTATTTTTAGTTTTTTAAGGAAAGATGTGTAGTTTTTAAGACCAGAGGCTAATTGCTTTGAGGTCTTAGAGAACTACATCTGAAATTCTATGTTTATTCTTGGATTAGTTATTTCTATGCAGCTTATTTTATGTATGCTTTTTTCTTTTCTACCTATACTTTGGTAACACTTACTCGTAAATTGTTAGTTGATTCCTTTTATCACTTTTTCTTTCTGAATAGGTATGTCCATCAGCTATGTGTTGAAGAACAGTGTGGAAAGAAAAAGCTAAGTAAGTTGATAGCAAATTTTGAATATATTTCAAAACACTTTTTCACAAAAATCTGTTTTCCCTCTAACATGGAAACATGCTTTCTCTAAGTTATTTTTTATATCTTTTTCTTAAATATGTTGCCTAGGAAGCACTATAAAATACAAAATTAAAAATATATTATTTATTAAGAGAGTATATCTCAAAAGTTCTCAAACAAGAAAAAAATTTGTAACTGTATGGTGATGGATGTTAATGACTTATTGGTGTAATCATTTTGCAATATATACAGATATTGAATCATTATATTGTACACCTGAAACTAATATAAAGTTAAATGTCAATTATACCTCAGTAGAAGAAATAGAAGAGAACATAGGCTAGGTTACACAACAGTAAAAATATAATTGCAAATGGTTTAACATGACAGTGGATACTTCATATTTATGTAAAGTTCTCTGTGAGATACAAAGATACTGTGAGTCATTCTCCATGCGATAATTCAGTGATACAAGTTGTTCATACCAGTTAAAATAAGATTATTTTTCTTCTACTCTTTTGTTGCATTTGCATCTCATGATCTTTTAACCAAAATACTTCATAGTAAAAGAAGAATGCAATAAATTGTCCTCTGAATTTCTGAAGTAAAAAAATATATATATACAACATTTATATCTACTACCATTAATATTTACTACAAATTTTTTTAAAAAAACAATAATAAAAATGCAAAGGTCATATGCTCAGTATATTAAAAGAAGTTCCTCCTCTGAACTGAAGTCATTAACCTTTGTAAAAAGCCTGTTTTATTGTCTTACATTATTAACTCCATTACAAACTGGCACTATTTCAAAAAATTGTTATTAGGGACACTGACTAGATGTCTGGCACTGAGAAACTGACCATTACTCTCATGTTATTACTAAAGCATTATAGTAAAGATTAAAGGATGAATAAATGTTGGCTAGATGAACATGGGTGGGGGAAAAATATTTTAAAAAAACCTTCTATATGTAAAACTATTCTTGTTTGAAACCTATTCAAAAGGTAGGAATATCTGTATATTCAATCATGTTTTTTGATATATATTAGCATTTGTGTGTGAATACATTACTTAACAATCAGAGAAATCTAAAAAATATGAATTGTATTATTTTCATATTGATACATTGATTAAGACTAGTTAACTAGAATTGTCCCATGGCAATGCAATCCAGGCACCAAGTGCCTCTTTTCTTCATAATAGGGTGAACCAATGCTCATAAAAAAATGATTGGAATTGAAGATTTTTTTCCTCAAACAGATGAGTTTAATGTTAATTTGTTTGCATTTACTGATATAATTATACATATTGATTCAAAAACTTTAAAATAACTAGTATTCAACACTAACAAGCCCTATGATTAAAAATATGGTTCATTGGGCTTCCCTGGTGGCACAGTGGTTGAGAGTCCGCCTGCCGATGCAGGGGACATGGGTTCATGCCCCGGTCTGGGAGGATCCCACATGCCGCGGAGCGGCTGGGCCCGTGAGCCATGGCCGCTGAGCCTGCGTGTGCGGAACCTGTGCTCCGCAACAGGAGAGGCCACAACAGTGAGAGGCCCATGTACTGCAAAAAAAAAAAAATATATGGTTCATAAAAACAAAGTTAGGCAATTTAGGAAAAATATGAAACACTCTTTCTAACTTATATGCATTATTTCTTTCATTGCTCCGGGCTACTAAGAATCTATCTTCCATGTCAGTGGCATTATGCTTTCGATAGTATTCCATTATATGGAGTTAGGGATTTTCTTTTAATTTCTGAAAATGGGTGCTTGAGTGACACCAACAAAGAAAGTCTGTATATGTCTGCACACTCTAAGAATTCTAGCAACCTTGCAGAAAGGGCAAAATTCTCATCTCTACATTTCTGGGCATTACTTTCATTTTTATACTGAATATAGTAGGGTTATACAAATATATCAAGTAGTAAAAGAACAGGAAGAATTTAATAAATTATACACTACATTGTACAAAATAGAGAACATTTTAGTAAAGGTGTATGCCAACATAAGTACATGAAATTTGAGGAAACATACTTTTTTTGTTCAGTAATTAACATATCCATTAACCCCTGGAACATCCTGTACTTTACCCAGGCAAAGTTTTTAAAAATAATATATATTTCAAAAATGTGTAAAGTAATATTAAATATAGCTTAAGAGAACATATAAGGTAGTCAAAGGATTAAAAAAATGGGACTCATAAACACCAAATTTAGGAGAATGCTTTAATCTGAGAGAAAGATTTAGGAAAGGGGTTGATATTGGGACTTCAATTTTCCATAATGTTTGTTTCTTACCAAAAAAGATCTGAAATAATTGATATGATTTCATATAATTGAGGGATTGATACATGCTTTTTCTTTATATTTTCATTTCATTTTTTGGTTGATAGCCAATAGTAAAAATTTTTTAAATAATATATACCAACAATTTAGAGGTCTGTTCACAAAAGTTTAAACTTCAGATTTGGTATAACAAACCACAGAGCAGGTACACATTTCCCTTCCTAATACTGTTATGACTTTTCTCACCTTGGAAAAGCAGAAACAAAGGTTAGAATATATCATTCTTCCATTCCAACAAAATAAATGTATTTGCCTAAATAAAGTAGGGCATTTCATTCAATATTAATTTAATCTTTAAAACAGAGTCTTAGAGCAGAAGTGTATGACAGATGATCCTTTCATTCCCAGAGTTACAGGTTTCAAAGTCAAATATCCCACGAATACTGTTAAAGTTTTAAAATATGAGTGTAATTTTCTCCACTTGTGTCCCAAAGCAATCACTATATTCATTTTTTTTTTTTTTTTTTTTTTGCGGTATGCGGGCCTCTCACTGTTGTGGCCTCTCCCGTTGCGGAGCACAGGCTCCGGACACGCAGGCTCAGCAGCCATGGCTCACAGGCCCAGCCGCTTTATGGCATGTGGGATCTTCCCGGACCGGGGCACGAACCTGTGTCCCCTGCATTGGCAGGCGGACTCTGAACCACTGCACCACCAGGGAAGCCCACTATATTCATTTTATAAACGAGTAATAAATGCTATAGTTTTATATATGTGTGTGTGCGTTTTCTATATCTGTTCTACAACGTTAAAGAGATGGCAAAATTTGTCATCTCAAGGTTTCATAATTCCTTTCGGCTTACATTCAAGTGAATACATAGAGAATATCTAAGTCTATGCTACACGAAAGGAAGAGTTAAAAGAATCCAGCCAGTTCATCTGTACCATTTTTCTAGGTTCCACATATATGTGTTAATATACGATATTTGTTTTTCTCTTTCTGACTTACTTCACTCTGTATGATAGTCTCTAGATCCATCCACATCTCAACAAATGACCCAATTTCGTTCCTTTTTCTGGGTGAGTAATATTCCACTGTATATATGTACCACATCTTCTTTATCCATTCATCTGTCAATGGGCATTTAGGTTGCTTCCATAACCTGGCTATTGTAAATAGTGCTGCAATGAATATTGGGGTGTATGTGTCTTTTTGAATTATGGTTTTCTCTGGGTATATGCCCAGCAGTGGGATTGCTGGATCATATGGTAATTCTATTTTTAGTTTTTTAAGGAAGCTCCATACTGTTCTCCATAGTGGCTGTATCAGTTTACATTTCCACCAACAGTGCAAGAGGGTTCCCTTTTCTCCACACCCTCTCCAGCATTTGTTGTTTGTAGATTTTCTGATGATGCCAATTCTAACTGGTGTGAGGTGATATCTCATTGTAGTTTTGATTTGCATTTCTCTGATAATTAGGAAGGCTGAGCAGCTTTTCACATGCTTCTTGGCCACCTGTATGTCTTGTTTGGAGAAATGTCTATTTAGGTCTTCTGCCCATTTTTGGATTGCGTTGTTTGTTTTTTTAATATTGAGCTGCATGAGCTGTGTATATATTTTGGAGATTAATCCTTTGTCCATTGATTCATTTGCAAATATTTTCTCCCATTCTGAGGGTTGTCTATTCGTCTTGTTTATGGTTTCCTTTGCTGTGCAAAAGCTTTGAAGTTTCATTAGGTCCCCTTTGTTTATTTTTGTTTTTATTTCCATTACTCTAGGAGGTGAAACAAAAAAATATCTTGGGGTAATTTATGTCAAAGAGTGTTCTTCCTATGTTTTCCTCTAAGAGTTTTATAGTGTCCGGTCTTTCATTTAGGTCTCTAATCCATTTTTTTTTTTTTTTTTTTTTTTTTGCGTTACGCGGGCCTCTCACTGTTGTGGCCTCTCCCGTTGTGGAGCACAGGCTCCGGATGCGCAGGCTCAGCAGCCATGGCTCACGGGCCCAGCCACTCCGCAGCATGTGGGATCTTCCCGGACTGGGGCACGAACCCGTGTCCCCTGCATCAGCAGGCGGACTCTCAACCACTGCACCACCAGGGAAGCCCTCTAATCCATTTTGTGTTTATTTTTGTGTATGGTGTTAGGGAGTGTTCTAATTTCATTCTTTTACATGTAGCTGTCCAGTTTTCCCAGCACCACTTAGTGAAGAGAATATCTTTTTTCCATTGTATATCCTTCCCTCCTCTGTCATAGATTAGCTGACCATAGGTGTGTGGGTTTATCCCTGGGCTTTCTGTCTTGTTGCATTGATCTATATTTCTGTTTTTGTGCCAGTACCATATTGTCTTGATTACTGTAGCTTTGTAGTATAGTCTGAAGTCAGGGAGTCTGATTCCTCCAGCTCCGCTTTTTTCCTTCAAGACTACTTTGGCTATTCGGGGTCTTTTGTGTCTCCATACAAATTTTAAGATTTTTTTTGTTCCAGTTCTGTAAAAAATGCCATTGGTAATTTGATAGGGATTGCATTGGATTGGTAGATTTCTTTGGGTGGTAGAGTCATTTTCACAATATTGATTCTTCCAATCCCAGAACATGGTATATCTCTCCATCTGTTGGTATCATCTGTAATTTCTTTCATCACTGTCTTATAGTTTTCTGCATACAGGTCTTTTGTCTCCCTAGGTAGGTTTATTCCTAGGTATTTTATTCTTTTTGTTTCAGTGGTAAATGGGAGTGTTTCCTTAATTTCTCTTTCAGATTTTTCCTCATTAGTGTATAGGAATGCAAGAGATTTCTGTGCATTAATTCTGTATCCTGCTACTTTACCAAATTCATTGATTAGCTCTAGTAGTTTTCTGGTGGCATTTTTAGGATTCTCTATGTATGGTATCATGTCATCTGCAAACAGTGACAGTTTACTTCTTCTTTTCCAATTTGTATTCCTTTTATTTCTTTTTCTTCTCTGATTGCCATGGCTAGGACTTCCAAAACTATGTTGAATAATAGTGGTGAGAGTGGACATCCTTGTCTTGTTCCTGATTTTAGAGGAAATGCTTTCAGTTTTTCACCATTGAGAATGATGTTTTCTGTGGGTTTGTCATATTTGCCCTTTATTATGTTGAGGTAGTTTCGCTCTGTGCCCACTTTCTGCAGAGTTTTTATCATAAATGGGTGTTGAATTTTGTCAAATGCTCTTTCTGAATCTATTGAGATGATCATATGGTTTTTCTTCTTCAGTTTGTTAATATGGTGTATCACATTGATTGATTTGTATATATTGAAGAATCCTTGAATCCCTAGGATAAATCCCACTTGATCATAGTGTATGATCCTTTTAATGTGTTGTTGGATTCTGTTTGCTAGTATTTTGTTGAGGATTTTTGCTCTATATTCATCAGTGGTATTGGTCTGTAATTTTCCTTTTCTGTAGTATCTTTGTCTGGTTTTGGTATTAGGGTGATGGGGGCCTCATAGAATTAGTTTGGGAGTGTTCCTTCCTCTGCAGTTTTTTAGAAGAGTTTGAGAAGGATGGGTGTTAGCTCTTCTGTAAATGTTTGATAGAATTCACCTGTTAAGCCATCTGGTCCTGGACTTTTGTTTGTTGGAAGATTTTTAATCACAGTTTCAATTTCATTACCTGTGATTGGTGTGTTCATATTTTCTGTTTCTTCCTGGTTCAGTCCTGGAAGGTTATACCTTTCTAAGAATTTGTCCATTTCCTCCAGGTTGTCCATTTTATTGCCATAGAGTTCCTTGTAGTAGTCTCTTAGGATGCTTTGTATTTCTTTGGTGTTTTATGTAACCTCTTCTTTTTCATTTATAATTTTATTGATTTGATTCCTCTGCTTCTTTTTCTTGATGAGTCTGGCTAATGCTTTTTCAATTTTATTTATCTTCTCAAAGAACCAGCTTTTAGTTTTATTGATCTTTGCTATTGTTTTCTTTGTTTCTATTTCATTTATTTCTGCTCTAATCTTGATGTTTTCTTTCCTTCTGCTAATTTTGGGGGTTTTTTTGTTCTTCTTTCTGTAGTTCCTTTAGGTGTAACGTTAGATTGCTTATTTGAGATTTTTCTTGTTTCTTGAGGTGGGCTTGTATAGCCATAAACTTCCCTCTTAGAACTGCTTTTGCTGCATCCTGTAGGTTTTGGATCATCGTGTTATCATTGTCATTTGTCTATAGGTATTTTTTGATACCCTCTTTGATTTCTTCAGTGATCTCTTGGTTATATAATAATGTATTGTTTAGCCTCCATGTGTTTGTGTTTTTTACGTTTTTTTTCCCTGTAATTCATTTCTAATCTCATAGTGTTGTGGTCAGAATAGATGCTTGATATGACTTCAATTTTCTTAAATTTACTGAGGCTTGATTTGTGACCCAAGATGTGATCTGTCCTGGAGAATATTCCATGCGCACTTGAGAAGAAAGTGTAATCTGCTGTTTTGGGACGGAATGTCCTATAAATATCAATTAAATCTGTCTGGTCTGTTGTATCATTTAAAGCTTCTGTTTCCTTATTTATTTTCATTTTGGATCATCTGTCCACTGGTGTAAGTGAGGTGTTAAAGTCCCCCCACTATTATTGTGTTACTGTCGATTTCCTCTTTTATAGCTGTTAGCAGTTGCCTTACGTATTGAGATGCTCCTATGTTGGGTGCATATATATTTATAATTGTTATATCTTCTTCTTGGATTGATCCCTTGATCATTATGTAATGTCCTTCCTTGTCTCTTGTAACATTCTTTATTTTAAAGTCTGTTTTATCTGATATAAGTATTGCTACTTCTGCTTTCTTTTGATTTCCATTTGCATGGAATATCTTTTTCCATCCCCTCACTTTCAGTCTGTATGTGTCCCTAGGTCTGAAGTGGGTCTCTTGTAGACAGCATATGTATGGGTCTTGTTTTTGTATTCATTCAGTAAGCCTGTGTCTTTTGGTTGGAGCATTTAATCCATTCACGTTTAAGGTAATTATCGATATGTATGTTCCTATGACCATTTTCTTGATTGTTTTGGGTTTGTTTTCGTAGGTCCTTTACTTCTCTTGTGTTTCCTACTTAGAGAAGTTCGTTTAGCATCTGTTATAGAGCTGGTTTGTTGGTGCTGAATTCTCTTTGCTTTTGCTTGTCTGTAAAACTTTTGGTTTCTCCGTAGAATCTGAATGAGATCCTTGCTTGGTAGAGTAATCTTTGTTGTAGGTTCTTCCCTTTCATCACTTTAAGTATATCATTCCACTCCCTTCTGGCTTGTAGAGTTTCTGCTGAGAAATCAGCTTTTAACCTTAGGGGGAGTTTCCTTGTATGTTATTTGTCACTTTTCCCTTGCTGCTTTCAATAGTTTTTCTTTGTCTTTAATTTTAATCCAGCCTTTGGTGCCTCTGCTGCTGCTTATTGGGCAATTTTCCAAGGATGGGGACAGTAGTTTGCCACGATAATTTCAGTGATCAGAAGGCACTAAAGTTGGGACAGAAAGTAAGGAGAACTCTATGGGGAAACTAATCAAATGAACACATAAAATACCAAAGCATTTGGAATAATGACCACCACATAAAAGAAAGTGAAATAATTGTTGAAGAAAATATGTTTCTTCTTGACGAAAGTGACAGTAAAATGTACTTGTAGTTGTTGGGTGTTTTCCTCTTAACCATTTTAAAGTTAGCATAATAAGCTCAATAATGCCCATTGTGAGTAAATACTTTGTAGAAAAAGGTATTTATATATATCTCTTTGAAATGTAATTCTACTTAATGAGATGGTCAGGTAAAGAACATATTTTAGAGCTGTAATGGTTTTGAACTAGAATTTCATCCAACTTTTATGATAGGTTTTTCTTTTAATCTTTTTTTTTTTTAATGAATTTATTTATTTACTTTTGGCTGCGTTGGGTCTTCCTTGCTGTGCATGGGCTTTTTCTAGTTGCAGTGTGCAGGCGTCTCATTGCAGTGGCTTCTCTTGCTGTGGAGCACAGGCTCTAGGCGTTTGGGCTTCAGTAGTTGTGGCTCACGGGCTCTAAAGTGCAGGCTCCATAGTTGTGGTACACGGGCTTTGCTGCCCTGTGGCACATGGGATTCTCCCAGACTGGGGCTCGAACCAGTGTCCCCTGTGTTAGCAGGCAGATTCTTAAGCACTGTGCCACCAAGGAAGTCCTGTGATAGGTCTTATACTTCAGTAATTTATGACCTTCCAAAAAATTCTAGGTACCTTTATTTGGGATGTTACATATGGAATTGAAATGAATCATTGGCTTTGGAGGCACACATAAGATTTCTTTCAGTTGATTCTGAGTTGTGAGGGTAACTTCACTGGAGCAATGCCTCAATTTTTGCCAATAAATCTTTAAAGAAGTAAATGTTTTGTGGCAGCCAAGATTTAAAAGCCATCAAAAAAATCTAGTGCCTTTGGAAGATACTGTTAAATGGTAAGCTAATTGACAAGGATTTGTATAGCAGCTTTAGCTGAGTCAGTGTGGCTTTGGCACATCAGAAAAGATTAAGGCATGATAGAAATGACAGTCTTTGGACACAGTTAAAACTCTTGAAATGTTGCTGCCCAAATTCTTGAAATTGCTACTGGATCCTTACTATTTGTTTGCTTTTGTTCTCACTATTTTCTCTGCCTGCAGCTTCTCCAAAATCTTCAAGTGTCTTATTCTCTTAGCTAATTCATATCTCTGCTCAAATTATCATCTCAGCAAACACTTTTGTGAACTCTAATGAAATTTGCATAACTTACTTTGCTTTACTTTTCATCATAGTTACTGCTACTGGAATTTTGTTAGATATTTTTTCTCTTGGGTATTGCCTGTAGCATCTAACAGATTGAAAGCTTCATGAAGGCAAGGAAATGATCTTTAAGTGTCATCTTTACACTTTACTGTAAAGTTTCACATTGTATAGTTAACCAGCGATGGACTTTCTCAATTGAGATGTTAAGGAAATTCTTAGAACTTAACAGCTTTTGTGTTTGCATTAATTTTGGTCTAGTTACTAAAGGGCTCTCAAGTCAGATGTGAATGATTAAGACAAAAGCAATACAACTTGACTTGTCCTTGGTCGCTAGTAGTCAAAATTTTGGAGATTTCATATGGGTGTAACAAATAAAAAGTTTTCATTTTAATAGATACTAATAAGATATGGAATAGTATGAAGGAAAATTTGCTAAATTGTGAGTTCTTTCTGTCTCACAGCATGACTGTTTCTTATTCTGACATAAAACCTTGAAGTTTTACAACATAGATTAATCCATACCACCCAATTGACATTTGTTATCTTTAACTGTGTGAGGGAGACTACTACACTGTTGACACTGGAGGCCACTAATGGAATATAGAACTGTTGGTGCTCATCTCTTCTACACTCTCCTACAGATCTGGGTGTGACCTGAGATTTTCTTGAATTTATCAAATTTAGGAGAAATAACACTCTGTCCCTTTGAGTTCTCAGCCTTTATAACCCTGACAGCTTCTGCTTTGGGCACTTGGGCACCCTGAGCAAGCGTGGGGGAAGTTTATCTCTCTAGCCGGAGAGGCCACGTAGAGAGACATGGTGGTGAAGCCACGTGAAAGGGAGGGAGTGACGCCGAACTACATGAAGAGAGAAAGAGATGGCTCATTGTATTCGTTTCCTAGAGCTGCAGCAACAGGGTGCCATAAACTGTGTGGCTTAAAACAATAGAAACCTACTCTCTCACAGTTCTGGAGGCTGGACATGTGAAATCAAGTGTCAGTGGGGCTGCTCCCTTCTGGAGGCTTGGAGGGAGAATCTTAGTTTATGGTGGTTACCGGCCATCCTTGGCTGTTACACAGCTCATTTCAACCTCTGTCTCCATCTTCACGTGGTACTCTTCCCTGTGTGTCTCCTCTGTGTCTCTGTGTATGAACCTCTTTCCTTTCTCTTATAAAGACACCGGTTTTTGGATTTAGGAATGACCCTAATCTGGCCTGATTTTATCAACTAAGTGTATCTGTAATGACCCTATTTCCAAACAGGTCGCCTTCTGAGGTTGTGGGCAGACGTGAACTTGGGAGGGGGCACTATTCAAAGCAATACACTAGTCATTTCAGCAAGCCAGCTGATTCTAGTCTCTACCCTCCAGCCCGACGCAGCCACGCCACAATGGCAGCCCAGCTGATCTCAGCCCATGCTAAGGAATCATGTGAGAAAATTAAAATCGTTGTTGTATTACACCTCTATGTTTTGGAGTTGTTATACAGCAAAATGTAATAGAAAGACTAGTTAAAATTCTTCTCCTCAAATCCTTATGGACTCATGCTGGAAGTGTATAAATAGATGGATATATAAATAAATGAATGATTAAATGAAAGTAAGATTAGACACTGTCTTGGCATCTATTTTTCATATGTTGACTGTCCAGCTGAGAGATTCTAAACAAAAGCACTGCAGAGAAGCACTCTTCAAAACAGGGGCAAGCTACACACCCAGAGTCACTTATTCATCGATAAATATAGCCAAGTTGTAAAATCATCCGTTGATGCTAGTTAGTTTTACACTCAAGGACTACAACTAATTGAAAATTGTTCTTTGAAAAAAAAGACAATTGTAGTATACATCAATTTGAAGTTTTACTTACAGATCAACTGTGCCAGCATTAGCTTGTGTTTATTTAATGTTGCACTTTATAAAATGTTTGTTGTGTAGCCTATTTACTTTCAGTCACAACAGTTGGATCAAGTTTCAATATTCCCTTCTAGATGTGGATGTAAATTAGAAATAACTCCTCCCTTGCCCCCTTCCCCCCCCTCCCCGCCCCAATCAAGCATTTACGAACACGATAATTTTACAGAAGTAATCCTTTGGTCTATTTTTTTTCTTTTTTTTGGTATGGAAGATGCAGTTTTTGGATACAGCTGTTCCCTGAGTTTGTTTATTTACTCTTTTAGTTGGCTTTATATTTTTAAGAACTTGAATCTTCTGAAATTTATAATTAAAAAAAGAGTAACCTATACTTACTATTGTACAATTTCAAGATTAGCTTTTGATATATTTGCCCCTTCCTTCCTTCCTCCCTCCCTCCCTCCCTCCTTCTCTTCCTTCCTTCCTTCTTCATTTTCTTGTGAACATATCTCATTTTTTTAAGCCAGAGTTGTTCTTTTTCTAATATAAAAATCCATGAAAAATTTTCCCCGGATTTGTAATTAATTTTCCCTGTAAAAAATATCTGGCACTAGATTTTTATTAATGTTATTAAAAGTTACAATCTTATTTTCAAAAATATGTGGAGATATAAAAGTATGATAAAGAATTTAAATTTCTCAAAAACATACATGCCTAATTCAATAATTTGACTGGAATTCAAGTAGATCTAACAAAGAGAACTCCAGTGATTATCCTTCATGTCAAACAACACATTTCCAAGACTACTGACAGAGAAAATTTTATTTGTACTCTCTCTAAATCATGTGATTAAATTTTCTTCATTTAAATCTATATAGGCCATAAGTATTAGTTACTTTTTTTTAATGGATGTTAGGTTTACATATGAAAAGTTATAGAAAAGGACCAAGTTTCTCTCTCCAGGAAAAATACTCATGGATATGTTTTGCCCTCCCAGGAAAAGAACAATTATGTGAAAACAAAAAAATGATTTCATTCTCTACTTTGGTTCTTTAAATACAGGAAGAAATAAGTCCCCTTCGCTGGCTACATGGCACTGTTCTTTCTCATCTTCAGCGTGAAAAAGCAAATGGATTTTATTTTAAATAAATTAACGATTATATGTAGATACAGATTTGAAATTTCACTAATGTGTTTTAACTTTCTTTACTCAGGCAGAAGTGGCATTTCTTTTATTATTCTTTGGAATCTCATAAAATCACCAAACACAACTATTAAATGTAATAGCTTCACACATTAGAAATTCAAGGTTGAAGTAACTAGAATGAAACAGCAGATTTTAAAGGAAGAAGACTGTCACTTAGTGTCAATGTTACAATTCCATTTATCAGCTCCATTAACTTAATGGTCAAAAAAAAAACAGTTCTCCATACTTTCTTCTCCCTGGTGCATATTCACTCTCATACACATCTAAACTAATGCTAATAGAGAGTAAAGTGATTCTATCAGCAATCTTTTATGTAGTTTTTATTGTTTTCCATAAAATTCTGTCCCTGGGATAAAACTAATGATTTTATACATCTGGCCCAGCCTTACAAACGCCAATTTTTACTTTTATAATTTTCATTCAACCCTTTCTTTCCACTCCTCTAACATAGAGTGCTTTTGGCACATGAAAGTTGAAATATCAAGAAGTCAGAAACCTCATCAAAGAAAAACAGGTGCTTTACTCCTTTTGATTCTACACCTTCCTGTGAACAATTTGAGATGCCTATTTACCGCTTCCCTCTCCAGTCCTCATTTATACTGCAGACAGCCACACAATAGACTCTCTGGTATTTAATGCTGAAAAGCCCAATTGGTGGTGTGTGTAGTAAAATTTTACTGCTTGTCTTAGTAAAAGCAGGGAGCAATTCCTATACCTACTTTGCAGTTGAAAAGTTCAACCTTTATCTGTTTAGCGAGCTTTAATTCGAGAATAGGTCTCTTTCCACGGAGAGGAGAAATGCTGAGACATCAAGCCCTTTATAGCAATCCCCTGTGCAAGCTGATTTGCCTGCTGATGCTCAAGCATTTTTTTCCCTACTCTCAGAAAATTTACATTGTTTTATTTATAAAGAACCCTTATGTGATGAATGTGGCAATCATCCACCATTTTCTGGCTTTATCAGTTTTTTGTATTAGTTTACAAATATTAAGTATGCCATTTTATTACCAAGTTATACACTTTTAAATTACATGGAATCTCTTGAGAGCCCTGTGTTCTATCCAGAACATTTAAATTAAATGTATAAATTAATTTTGACATGTAGTTTATTGCCACAAATCAATGTCACAGATATAGGTACTTGATTATAAAGGTAATTATCTCACCTAATTTCTCTAATGCTCAGCTTTTTAAATATACAAAAACACTTCTAAAATATTTAACTAAAGCTATACCCTCTGGATTTTTTGCCTTATTAGGCATATACATAAAATGTGGTAAGAATATAAAATGATAGTTTAAAAAACCATTCATACCTTCCTTGGCTTTATTCTTCTAACATTTTTTTTTTTGACAGAACTTAGTTTTTCTTGACTCAAATGTTTGCAAGAAATAGCGTAAGAATAGTGGCCAGAAAAGCATTTTTTTTTGGCTACCAGGGATTGAACCTTGGTCGTGGGCAGTGAAAGCGCCAAGTCCTAACCACTGGACTGCCAGGGAATTCCCCAGAAAACCACTTTTATGTCTCCCATCCACTGCTTACAAGTTGTTTAACTTTGACTCAGTCACATAAAACTTTCTTTGGTTACAATTATTTTAACTGTTCCAAGGGGATAATAATAACTGCTTACTTCACAGGGTTGTGTGAAAATAATGAGATAAAACATAATTGCTTTTCTGAAAAACATACAGTGTTATAACTAAAATGTAAAATCCCAGTACTAAAATTTATACACAAATTAATTCGAATATATTTTCTCTTAGACATCAATGATTCTATTACATATTATGTAAAAATAAAATAAAATCAAAACATATATTTGGACGACTGACCATGAAATGGAACTGTTGGACACAAGTAAGAACATTTCTGTGTCTTCTTGAGGACTAAAGTCTTTTTTTTTTTAAATCAAATATTTACTTATAAATATTGAGATATTGCTGGTCTAGTTGATAAGCTTTGCAAATGTTCTTACGTGAGGAACTGAGACGGTAGGTTTTTAAATGAAATGCTATAGAAAGAGGAAGTTCTTTTTCTGTATGATAAAATTTCTGAGTTTTTATAGGATGTAAGGTAAGCCTTAAAAAATACTGGGTCAGACCTGTCCATTTTCCACACATGCAGACCCTGCACTCAATTTGAAGTGCATTACACCTCCTGAGGTTCTGCCATTTATATTTTTACTTATCCACTGCATAGCAAGCAGCTATGTGAGATTTCTACTTCATTTCTACATTTCACTCAAATGCACTTTAACAAATTCAGATAGAAAGTGTGAAGTGTGTCTGGTTTCCATCTTAGCATCTTCTACCAGGTGCTTTTGAAACTTGCCAAGCGAAATTTTAATCACCTGGCAAAGTATTTGAAATGCAGCACTCACCTGGCAAACAGTTATTTAAGATTTATGCTTGCATATTGATTGTGCTCTCCTGTATGCATATCCTTTACAATTTAAATATATTTTCCTATTTTTGATAAAATTTTCTGCTTTAATAATTCTGGGATCAGTAATAATCCTTAGGATTGTATTTATCTTCTCTTTGTGATTAAAAAAATTCATTTATATGCAAGTTTATTGTTCAATGTAGAATTTATAGTAGCAATATTAGAAAAGAACCCTGAATATCCCACAAACAAGTATATTTAACTAGATACTGTATAAGCAAACACAAAATAAAGATAAATATGAATATATAATAAAATAGTTTTGAAAAACATTTAAATAAGATAAATATATTAAAATAAGTAAAATAAACTTGGTAATAAATGAGATATGTGTCCCAGAATTAATTTTGCATAAATATCTATAAATATAAGTATAGATATAAATATAATTACTAGAAGGAGATATATTTACATGTTCATATGTTAATGGTATATATTTTCCTGGCTGCTATGACTAGGAGAAATTTAAAAAATTTCCTTTGATTTTGTATGCAATTACCAATATTGCTGTCATAAATATGTATAAGTTTTAAGATTTTAATATAAAATATACTTTTAGACGTTTTGGGAAATCAAGTGATATATATGTTCCATAGCACAGTCTCACATGAACAAAGGTATTAGAATTCTGTCAAAAACTTCTTTAATGTACCGTGAAATGACAGGTGTCTACTGTAGATTTGTGACTATTTTTATTCCAAGGTCATTTAGTTAAAATACAAGCAATGCCTTGGGGGTACTATTCTCAGTATGTGCTGTATGTAATGTACTTTTAGGTAATTAAATAAATAAATTTATTTTAAAAAAAAAGAAAAAGTGTTCTAAAATCCTTTGAGGTTTTCTTGTGCATCAAAACAGGATTCATGTTAATGTAGTGTATGATTAGCAGTGACCAAATTCTCATTTCTACTCTGGAATTCTGGAAGTTGATGCTGTGGTCTGATAGGATGTTAGTATGAGGTTTGATGTGATACAGCCTTGGTTCAAACCACAAGCTCACTACTCTAAAACCAGTTGACCTAAAAGTAACTTACTTTCATAGGGATTATACCTTTCTTTGTTACACTGGAATAATGATACATAGTTATTAAAAACTGAATAAGCTAAAGTCCCTCTGATTTGTAAACCTGGCCTATTACTGAACCAAAGGAAGGTAGAGAAGTCAGAGATCAATGTTTTACTGACTGTGCCATCTTTACAAGTGTCATGCAAGTAGCCTGGGCTCTGTCTCAAACCATCATCAGAAAATAAAAACAATTTAAATTGATTTGTAAATATTTCTTTTACCCTGTCATCACCTGAAGAACCATGTCTTAAGTGAGCTCCTCTCTGTTTACAATGGTAATTTGTGCTTTGTGAGTCTCATCATCCCCTTGACTAGATGTTTAAAAATAGTGATTGACTTTCTGGTTTTGCTTCTCATTTACCTCAGTTTCCAGAGTACATACACTATTTCTATGTTACTTAGTTTTTGTTTTTCTTTTTTTCTAAGAGGCATAGGAAGAAGCCCTTTCTGTTTATTTGAATTCTGGCTTCAGGTCTGTCAACAAAGAAAATTAAAAGGCTCTCTCCTTGACTGTAGAGACCTATAATAAAATAAGTACTATTCAACTTTATAATGTACAAAAGCCATTTTGCAAAGTCTTCTTGAAGATGTTGAAAGAGACTGGTAAAAAGTAAAATGTCTTTTTAAGTATAGTCTTTTAGCTTAAGTCAGTAAAATTCTGTCTGAATTTAGGCTTTCTTTACCTTACTTCAATACTCTGTAGGCCTTTAAGTCATTCAGCATGTTCAAAATATTTAACACAATATAAGTAATTTAATGAATGATTGTCAATGAAGGATGAGAACTTACAGATAGTTAAGCAGACAGAATAAATATGGCCATCACTGAAGTATACATCAAACATTGTTCATGGGATAACTGATGTCTTTATATTTAGCAAAATGTTTTTTCTCCTTAAGGCCTCAAGGAAGTATATGTTTGAATACATTTGAATCTCATAGCTAAATGTAAAGTTTACAATGAATAGGTCATTTTATCAAGTTCAAGTGTGATTTCCCTCAACGTGTGAAAAAAATGGAATGTAAATTTTACACAGTAAGCAATGCCACTTAGTATACCAAATAATAAGTATTTTTGCAGTATTTAAATACTGATGAATCAAAAAGAAACATCTTTTGCCTTTTAAAATCAATTTACAATGTTACCAACTGCCTGTAAACTTATGTTAAGGTAACTTAAAACCAAAATGCATGAAAAATAGGGCCTTAAGAGCAAGAAAAATATTTTAAGTAAAATATTTTAATTAAATAAAGGAAATACTAACTATGGTCAAATAAGATCAAAATCATTATTACTATTTTACAGATGAGCAATGGTAACACAGTATTTCAAAAAGCAGCAAAAATATGAACTATTTAATTCATATGTTTTGTTTTCAGAAAGGCAAATATGTAGAGAATCACAAAAGAGTAGATACTTTGAAATTATTTAAATTATCTAAATATTATATTTGTCAGTCAGGTATACTGGCATTGTATAGGTAAAAACCTATACTATTTGACTTTTATTAGGATTTTGACCCCAAAGCATTTTCATATCTTCAAATATTTTAGTCATAATGGGAAAAACAATTCAGACAATGGTGTATGGCTTTTGATGTTAAAATTATATTTCATTCCTGGATAGGAATAGTAAAGATAAACACAAGGTTAGGATAATATAAGCAGAGTAATTACAAAGTAGAAACAAAATACTAGCATAATTTTCAGGTTTATATGAGTTCTTCTTCATAGGAGAGAAGACATACTTCATTTTATTGATAAAAATAATTTGATAAAAATAATAATTTGATATAAATCTACAATCTAACTGGGAAAGACCTTCCTACCTTCAAAAAAAAGTCTACCACACTTATCTGTAATGATTAATCTGGTTCTTAATTTATAGGAAACAGACAATTTATGGAATAGAGAAAAACATTAAAACTATTTTTAATTAGAAATTACTATAAAACTTAAAATGGTGATGAGACAGTCGTAATTAACTGACAGACAGCTATGAGTTAAAGCAATCCAAACAACAGAGAATTCTTGGCACTTAAAACTGTTGTTGTAATCAGGGTGAAATATAGAATATACTAACCTGATAACCAGCGACATGATTTGTTAAGAAGTGATTGGCAAGTGTAGGTACAATTTCAAAAGTATAATTTGGTTGATGATTTTGGAAGGAGTTTTGAAGGTGTTTGAATTTACAAATGGATTGAGAGCATGTTATTTTTTTAAAAGTTCATGACAAAATATATGGGAATCACATAGGCTTGTGATAAATTTCCTTGCTTGTAATGAAAACTCACAGGGATATAAGAATATAGATTAAAAGCTAATGGAAACAAAGTCTCGGATTTCAGTAATTCTTGATCTAATATTGTTTACCTAAGTTATTTTCTTTAATTCAAAAACTCTACTAATATTAATATTGTTGGCACCCTTGTTAAAGAGTAGTTGACCACATATTCATGAGTTTATTTCTGGGCTTTCTATTCTGTTCCATTGGTCTAGGTTTCTGTTTTTATACCAGTACCATAGTATTTTGACTACTGTAGCTTTGTAAGAGAGTGTTATAAATTTGTCAAATTAACACTAAGTGTGGAGCACAGGGTTCCAGAGAAGGTGAGCCATGGTTCAACAGCAGACCACAGGAGGAACTGAAATAGAGAAGTACCTCACTCACCTCCAGGGGCTGCACTGGGAGGTCAAGGCAGAGTGCAGACCTGGGGCATGTGACTTGATTAGTGTCTATGGGTGGAGTGCTTCGGGATTCCCCTGCTAAGGCCAGATTGGTCAATTCAAACCAAAGAGCAGGGTTTTGGTAAGCCCAATGGGGGTCTTATCTAAAGAGCACATAAAGGGAAGGCTCTGAGAAGCAGGTGATACTGTTGATCAGAAGGACTGCTGGGATGTCATATCAGGAACTTACATTTGTTTACATTTGCTTACTCTGCAGGCTGCTACCTAGGTAATGTGCTTGCAGAAGGGGGCTAGTGCCAGTTTAAGGTCACTGCAGGCTGCTTGGCCAAACAAAGTGGATGCCAAGGCAGCTACCGTGTTGTTGCTTAGCTAAAGTCTGGACATGTAGTTTGAAATCAGGAGGTGTGATGTTTCCAGCTTTGTTGTTCTTTCTCAAGATTGCTTGGTTTTGTGGTTATATAAAACCTTTAGGGTTGTTTTTCTATTTCTGTGAAAAATGCCATTGGAATTTTGATAAGGATTACATTGAATCTGTACATTGCTTTGGGTACTATGGGCATTTTAACAATGTTAATTCTTCTAATCCATGAACACGGGTTACCTTTCCATTTTTTTGTGTCTTCAATTTCTCTCATCGAAGTCTTGTAGCTTTCAGTGTATAGATATTTCACCTCCTTAGTTAAATTTATTCCTAAGTATTTTATTCTTTTTTGCTGTTATTATAAATGACATCGTTCTCTTAATTTCTTTTTGATAGCTCATTGTAGGTGTGTAGAAATGTGGCTGATGTTTTTATATGTTAGTTTTGTATCCTGCAACTTTACCAAATTCATTTTTTAGTTCTAACAGTATGTGTGTGTGTGTGTGTGTGTGTGTGTGTGTTTAGTCTTTAGGGTTTTCAATATACATAATCTACAAACAGGGACTATTTAACTTCTTCTTTTCCAATTTGGAATACACAAGGAGAAAATGATGGTCTCTTCAATAAATGGTGTTGGGAAACCTGAATATTCACACACACAAAATAATGAAATTGGACCCTTATCTTACAACATACACAAAACTAAACTCTAAATGGATTAAAGACTTAAATGTAAAATCTGAAATCATAAAACTCTTAGAAGAAAATATGGAGAAAAAGCTCCTTAATTTTGGTCTTGGTAATGATTTTTGGATATGACATTAAGAACACAGGCAGCAAAAGCAAAAATAAACAAATGAGACTACATCAAACTAAGAGGCTTCTGTACAGCAAAGGAAACAATCAACAAAAAATGAAAAAGCATCATATGTATTGGGAGAAAACATTTGCAAACCATATATCTGATAAAGGTTAATAGGTAAAATATGTAAGTAACTCATACAACTCAATAGCAAAACCACAAATAATCCAATTTTTAAAGGGCAAAGGACCCAAATAGACATTTTTCCAATGACATAAAAATGGCCAAGAGGTATATGAAAAGGTGCTCACCATCACTAATCATCAGGGAAATGCAAGTCAAAGCACAATCCTAACACTTGTTATGATAGCTATTATCAGGAAGACAAGAGATAACAAGCGTGGATGAGGGTGTGGAGATAAGGAGCCCTGCACTCTGTTGATGTGAATGTAAATTGATACAGCCACTATAGAATACAGTATGGAGATGTCTTAAAAAGTAAAAGTAAAATGACCATATGATCCAGCAGTCCTACTTCTGGGTATATATCCAAAAGAAATGAAATCTGGATATCCAAGATATGTCTATACTCCCATATTCATTGCTGTATTAATCACAGTAGCCAAGATAGGGACACAACCTAAGTGTGCAACAACAGATGAATGGATAAAGAAAATGTAGTATACATATAATACAACGTAATATTATTCAGCCATGAAAAAAATATTCTGCCATTTACAACAATGTGGATGAATCTGGAGGACATTATGCTAAGTGAAATAAGGAAGACAGAGGAAGACAAATACTGTATGATCTCACTTATGTGTGGAATCTAAAGAAGCTAAACTCATACAATTGTGGTTGCCAGAAACTGGTGGATGGAGGAAATGTGGAAATGTTGGTCAAACAGTACAAACTCTTAGTATGAGATGAATAAGTTCAGGGGGTTTAATTTTCGGCATGCTGACTATAGTTCATAATACTATATTGTATACTTGAAATCTGCTGAGAGAGTAGATCTTGAGTATTCTCACCACACACACACACACACACACACACACATGCAAAGAATAGTAACTGTGAGGTGAAAGATGTGTTAACTATGTTGACTGTGGTAATCATTCCATGATGTATACATATTATATCATGTTATTCACCTTAAATATATAAAAATTTTATTTGTCAATTTTACCTCAATAAAGCCAGAAAAAAGAAGGAAACTCTACTAATAGAAACACAGGCTATGACAATGAATTTAAATGATGTACATGTACGTGTTTGTGTGTGTGTATGTATGTATGCACATATGTATGTGTGTTTCCTTGGATACACTTAAGTATCCAAGGAAACATCTAAATACATCTTTAATTCTTAGCTTGCCATTGTTCTTCTCATTTTCCTCCATATGCTTTTTAATCAGCATTAATTTGTTTATTTTATTCCACACCTTTCTTTTTGCATTCCCTACTTTACTAATTATGTGTTTATATAATAAAATTAATATCTTAAGCATATGTATGTCTGTGTGTGCTACAGACAAAAAAACCAAAACTACAAAGTGATTTCACTAAAAATAAACATTGGTATTTAACAAAATAAGCTTTATAATGTATAACCCTAAGATAAACTACCAGTCCATCAGAAAAATTGAAAAGAAAGTATTTCTGTTAAAATTATCCTGAACTTCTAAATATTAAAACATATAAAAGTCAAATTTCAGAAAACACTTTTTATGGATATGATAATTGTGACTTGACTGTACTGGCAAAGAGACAACAGTGTATTAATTGTATAAAAACAGGGCACTTCTAAATTTGCTTTACTCATTAATTTAAATTTGCATTAAGCAATTTACGTGTATGCCATTTTCACCCTTCTATTTCCATCCTTTAATTAGCTTAATTTATCTGAAATCTCTAGATAGGTCACAGCTCTCAAGTACAATAAAATAGAGTAAAATGGGATTAATAGAAATTCATAAATTTTCAATGTTCTTTGGAGTAATACATAAATAATTTATTCTTGTTGATACACAGCACATTTTGTAACATCAAGTAAATAGAAAAACCAACAGAGTTACATATAATACCCTTCTTAGCAAGATAATGGCATTACTTCAGAAAAAAAAAATCTGAGAATTCAGGGATATGGCCAGTACATGACATGTTGTGTTGTACTAGAACACTATTTAACTAGTATGGCCTTTTGGATCACACTAATTAAAATCAGTCCTCCTTACTGCCAGTTCTCCCTTCTGCCTTCCCTACATTGTTTTTATAGCATGCATCACCATCTGTGACACAGCACTTTAAAAGAAAAATTTATTGGAGTATAGTTGCTTTACAATGTTGTGTTAGTTTCTACTGTATAGCAAAGTGAATCAGCTATACATACACATATATCCCCTCTTTTTTGGATTTGCTTCCCATTTAGGTCACTGCAGAGCATTGAGTATAGTTCCTTGTGCTATACAGGAGGTTCTCATTAGTTGTCTATTTTATACATAGTATCAATAGTGTAACCATTTAATACCCATCTCCCAATTCATCCCCCTGCCCTGGTGTCCCTACGTTTGTTCTCTACGTCTGTGTCTCTATTTCTGCTTTGCCAATAAGACCATCTATACCATTTTTCTAGATTCCAGATATATGCATTAATATACAATATTTGTTTTACTCTTTCTGACTTACGTCACTCTGTATGACAGTCTCTAGGTCCATCCACGTCTCTACAAATGACCCAATTTCATTCTTTTTTATGGCTGAGTAATATTCCATTGTATATATGTGCCACATCTTCTTTATGCATTCCTCTGTTGATGGACATTTAGGTTGTGTCCATGTCCTGGCTATTGTAAATAGTGCTTCAGTGAACATTGGGGCGCATGTGTCTTTTTGAATTATGGTTTTCCCTGGGTATATGCCCAGTAGTGGGATTGCTGGGTCATATGGTAATTCTATTGTTAGTTTTTTAAGGAACTTCCATACTGTTCTCCATAGTGGCTGTATCCCTATTCTCCACATCCTCTCCAGCATTTGTTGTTTGTAGATTTTCTGATGATGCCCATTTTGACCAGAGTGAGGTGATACCTCATTGTAGTTTTTTTTTTTTTTTTTTTTTTTGCGGTATGCGGGCCTCTCACTGTTGTGGCCTCCCCCGCTGCGGAGCACAGGCTCCGGACGCGCAGGCTCCGGACGCGCAGGCTCAGCGGCCATGGCCCACGGGCCCAGCCGCTCCGCGGCATATGGGATCCTCCCAGACCGGGGCACGAACCCGCATCCCCTGCATCGGCAGGCAGACTCTCAACCACTTGCGCCACCAGGGAGGCCCCCTCATTGTAGTTTTGATTTGCATTTCTCTAATGATTAGTGATGTTGAGCATCTGTATGTCTTCTTTGTAGAAATGTCTATTTAGGTAATTGTTTATGCATTTTTGTTTGTCTCCCCTCCTCCCCACACTCATGCTGACAAGGACGGGGTTTCATCCTTGTTCACTACTGTATCCCTGGGGCTAAGAACAAGGCCTGACACAAACAGCACTCAGAGATATTTGTTGAAATGTGAAATGTATCCACTAGCTGTTGTATTACGCTTTTTGTGTTTTTCTGAGGCTACTGTTTGAAACAGACTCAGTGGGTCTCAATGAGAAATGTGAATTTATGGCCGGTGTCACCCAACCCAGCCACTAGGCAGAGGAGAGCACAGGAAACTCACCTGCCTGCGTTCAGGTTCCAGGAGACACGCCTTCCCCGGGTGCGCAGGAAACAGGGAGAAACACGGACACTCTGGCGTCCGACCATCGTTTTCCCGGCTGGCCCCCTCCTGATCGTCCCCCACAGCAGCTGCCTGCTCAGAACGATGGTGGGACCAAGTGTGGTCCAGGGTCAGCCTCCCAGAGATGGGAGGCCAGGGAACCTCGTCCCAATCACGGGATCCAGAGCATATAACAGACACTGGCCCAGCACATCTGGGATCTGAGCTGGGCTCAGAGTCCATTTCCAAGGACAATCTATGTGCGACGCAGGGGTCACCGGGACTCACCCATGGGTGTGTCTCCCTTCAGGGAGCTTCTGCCCGAGTTGAATGCAGGATGGTGGAAAAGGTCCTCTCAGCCCCCACCAGGCACCTGCACAGGGAACCCGCTGGCACCAGGACCAGCTTCCTCGCGGAAGCACCACACTCCATGGCCTTGAGCACAACACGGTGGGGAAACGCGGATGCCTGCCTACAGTGGTCCGTAAGGACATAATGCCACCAGTGAGCATGCCCTGCAAAGTCAGAGGTCATGACGTGGCCTCGGGCAGCAGAGGATGTGACCTGTGACGTCGAGGGGCGTGACCTGTGACGTCAGAGTCTGCACGTGGACTCTCAGCTTCCCATGTTCCTGCCACTGTGGAGATGGAGCAACTGGAGAGTCCATGCGGACCCAGCTAGTTGCCTGTGAAAGGGTCACATCCTCCTTGGGGCTGGGGGCCGCCGCTACTGGGGGACTGCGGGCACCCCGGCCCCCATCACTCGCAGGCCCCAGGCCAGCAGGGTTCCCATCTGGTGGTCCAGCTGAGGTCAGTGTGCAGAACAGTGAGGGTGGTGGGAAGCGGTGGACGCCTGGGCTCGGAGTTTGGGGGAGGGCAAAGGAAACCCACCAGGCACGCCACACCCCAGTGTCCTTTCTCTATTCAAAGTCAACCAAAAGGACATCTGCAAGTTTCTTTTCAACCCTCAAGTCCCCAAGGCCAATGCTCAGCCCTCCCCACTTTTCTGTTATCAACTCTAAAGGAAAACTTTTATTTTGAAAATTTTTTTTGTGACAAAACGTACGTAACATAAAATTTACCATTTTAACCATTAAGAAAAATTGTTAAGACGCGGAGATCACCTTCCTCCCCACGGATACACCAGAAATACAGCTACATGTGGAACAACTCCTACAGAACACCTACTGAACGCTGGCAGAAGACCCCAGACCTCCCAAAAGGCAAGAAACTCCCCACATACCTGGGTAGGGCAAAGCGGAGAGATCCCCACACAGAGGATCGGTGCCGAGCGGCACTCACCAGCCCGAGAGGCTTGTCTGCTCGCCCACCGGGGCGCGCAGCACTGGAAGCTGAGGCTCGGGCTTCGGTCAGAGCGCAGGGAGAGGACTGGGGCTGGCGGCACAAAAACAGAAAGATAGATCAATGGAACAGGATAGAAAGCCCAGAGTTAAACCCACGGACATATGGTCACCTTATCTTTGATAAAGGAGGCAGGAATGTACAGTGGAGAAAGGACAGTCTCTTCAATAAGTGGTGCTGGGAAAACTGGATAGGGACATGTAAAAGTATGAGATTAGATCACTCCCTAACACCATACACAAAAATAAGCTCAAAATGGATTAAAGACCTAAATGTAAGGCCAGACACTATCAAACTCTTAGAGGAAAACATAGGCAGAACACTCTATGACATAAATCACAGCAAGATCCTTTTTGACCCACCTCCTAGAGAAATGGAAATAAAGACAAAAATAAACACATGGGACCTAATGAAACTTAAAAGCTTTTGCACAGCAAAGGAAACCATAAACAAGACCAAAAGACAACCCTCAGGATGGGAGAAAATATTTGCAAATGAAGCAACTGACAAAGGATTAATCTCCAAAATTTATAAGCGGCTCATGCAGCTCAATAACAAAAAAACAAACAACCCAATCCAAAAATGGGCAGAAGACCTAAATAGACATTTCTCCACAGAAGGTATACAGACTGCCAACAAACACATGAAAGGATGCTCAACATCTTTACTCATTAGAGAAATGCAAATCAAAACTACAATGAGATATCATCTCACACCAGTCAGAATGGCCATCATCGAAAAATCTAGAAACAATAAATGCTGGAGAGGGTGTGGAAAAAAGGGAACACTCTTGCACTGCTGGTGGGAATGTGAATTGGTACAGCCGCTATGGAGAACGGTATGGAGGTTCCTTAAAAAACTACAAATAGAACTACCATATGACCCAGCAATCCCACTACTGGGCATATACCCTGAGAAAACCATAATTCAAAAAGAGACATGAACCAAAATGTTCATAGCAGCCCTATTTACAATAGCCCGGAGATGGAAACAACCTAAGTGTCCATCATCGGATGAATGGATAAAGAAGATGTGGCACATATATACAATGGAATATTACTCCGCCGTAAAAAGAAATGAAATTGAGCTATTTGTAATGAGGTGGATAGACCTAGAGTCTGTCATACAGAGTGAAGTAAGTCAGAAAGAGAAAGACAAATACTGTATGCTAACACATATATATGGAATTTAAGAAAAAAAATGTCATGAAGAACATAGGGGTAAGACAGGAATAAAGACACAGACCTACTAGAGAATGGACTTGAGGATATGGGGAGGGGGAAGGGTAAGCTGTGACAAAGTGAAAGAGCGGCATGGACATATATACACTACCAAATGTAAGGTAGATAGCTAGTGGGAAGCAGCCGCAGAGCACAGGGAGATCAGCTCAGTGCTTTGTGACCGCCTGGAGGGGTGGGATAGGGAGGGTGGGAGGGAGACGCAAAAGGGAGGGGATATGGAAACATATGTATATGTATAACTGACTAAATTTGTTATAAAGCAAAAAATTTAAAAAAAAAAGAAAAAAGAAAAATTGTTGAAGTAATAACCACTGTTAACACATCATTAAAAAATTAAGTTAAAGTTAATAAAGTGGGAAAAACTTACACAATAAAAGACTAAGTGATCTGCAACAAATGAAAACCGTTACTAAGGAGTTTACACTTGTTTGGTTCATTCTTAAGTCATTGCTTTTGCTTACTAACTAAAGGCCTGTATCTGCTATTTAAAGAATGATATATATGTATAGATCAAAGAAACAGAAAATGTGTGTCATTCAGAATTATTTTATTTGCAAGTTACTACAAGTTTGCAAATATACTTACAAAAGCCCAATTTAACCAGCTTAAAGCATAACGGTGGTTGATTGGCTTACACAAATAGAAAACCAAAAGTTAAGTCAGGTAAGAAGTTACCTGGCTGAAGATTTTATAAAAGGCGTAGTTTCTTTCCAGTTTTCCTCTCTGCCTTTCACAATGATTACTTCAGTAGTTAGCTGCTAAGAGCTTCTGTGGGCTAAAACTTTCTTGCTCAGGTCCAGTGGGAAGAGAATATTTCACTCCTGAAACCACAGTGAGGAGAGTGAAGAATTTTCTCTCCCAGATTCCCACTAAACATCTTCAAAATTAGCCATGGCTGAATTGGGTTATATAACAGTCCCGGAGGCCAAGTGTTTAATTGAGACCTTGGCTCTGATTCTGAGATTGGAATGAATGTCACTGTGAAATAGCTGTGTTTCAAACAAGAGAGGAGAGATTCCCCAAGGGATATCCCCAGGGTACAGTTAGCCTGGCAGATGTGAGATGAATGCTGGACAGTAAAATTGTGTGCCTGCTACAAAGGTTTAGTCTCTTGGGTACTTTGCTTGTATGTCCTTACTCATTGCCAATCATAAGGTAAAATTGTCGTTCCTGTCTTGCTAGTTGTTTGGTATAGGGTGTCCAGCACTGTAGCTTGCTGGTCGTTGAGTGGAGCTGGGTCTTAGCGTTGAGATGGAGATCTCTGGGAGAGCTTTCGCCGTTTGATATTACATGGAGCTGGGAGGTCTCTGGTGGACAAATGTCCTGTCCTCCTGTGGGGTCACTGCTCCTTCCCCCTGGGTCCTGATGCACACATAACTGTGTGTGCCCTCCAAGAGTGGAGTCTCTGTTTCCCCCAGTCCTGTCAAAATCTTGCAGTCAAATCTGGCTAGCCTTCAAAGTCTGATTCTCTGGGAATTCCTCCTCCCATTGGGAGACCCCCAGGTTTGGAAGCCTGATGTGGGGCTCAGAACCTTCAGTCCAGTGGGTGGACTTCTGTGGTATAATTGTTCTCCAGTTTGTGAGTCACCCACCCAGCAATTATTAGATTTGATTTTATTATGATTGTGCCCCTCCTACCATCTCACTGCAGCCTCTCTTTTGTCTCTAGATGTGGGCTATCGTTTTTGGTGAGTTCCGGTGTCTTCCTGTTGATGATTGTTCAGCAGTTAGTTGTGATTCCGGTGCTCTCGCAAGAGGGAGTGAGCGCACGTCCTACTCCGCCATCTTGAACCAATCTCCCATATATGTTTTGATAATAGTTTTCTTCCCCGTATTTGCCATGAGTTTCTAAGTGAAGAGAGGAAATGCAGCGTCTTTATTTGTTCTTGAAGATTTGTGTAGGTAACTGAATTTAAACAATTTCGGTGTATTAGATGAAGGTTAGAAATCCTTTGATATGTTTTATGAGACACCTTTCTCCTCTTTATTTTCCAGTCAGTTTTATTCTCTCTTATGTTTGATAGGAGCTTAGAAATTTAAAAATTAACCTTATTATGCTAACTCTCTATCTTTCTAAGCTCTGAGAATCAATTTACAAAATTAAGTATGATTTATACACTTGATCTAAAGGGTGTTTTTCAAAGCTACTTAAAATAAGATGCAACTAAATATTTCCTATAAAAATTTTCTGGAAATATTATATTTCCAGAAAAATGCACAAAGTTAAACATTTCTTTTTAATACAACAATTCAATCGAAAGATTTTTCTGAAATCAGTATTTATAAATATTTTCATAGTATATGGGGTAAGGTCTGCCTCATTTTTCTAAGGTTTTGCTAAAATTTTAAAAGTAGATATTTTATTCACTTTCACTTCCAGAAAATTTACAAATATCTTATTAAATTATATGAAAAACATTCTGGAATTTTTGAATATTTCAATGAAATTTTAGATTAATTTTGGAAACAAATGGGTGTGTTTTGTTTTGTTTTGTTTTGTTTTGCGGTACGCGGGCCTCTCACTGTTGTGGCCTCTCCCGTTGCGGAGCACAGGCTCCGGACGCGCAGGCTCAGTGGCCATGGCTCCCGGGCCCAGCTGCTCCGCGGCATGTGGGATCTTCCCGGACCGGGGCACGAACCCGTGTCCCCTGCATTGGCAGGTGAACTCTCAACCACTGCACCACCAGGGAAGCCCAAACGGGTGTTTTAATGTACTGATATAGATGTAGGTTTCCATTTTCCCAAGTTTTATTTATGTTGTTCAGCTAAGTTTTATAATTTCTACCATTCACTGTTAATTTTATTGCTATGCAGTTGATAGAATGCATTACTATTATGAATGGGATTTTTTTTTTTTTTCGGTATGTGGGCCTCTCACTGTTGTGGCCTCTCCCGTTGCGGAACACAGGCTCCGGACACGCAGGCTCAGCGGCCCTGGCTCATGGGCCCAGCCGCCCCGCGGCATGTGGGATCCTCCTGGACTGGGGCACCAACCCGTGTCCCCTGCATCGGCAGGCGGACTCTCAACCACTGCGCCACTAGGGAAGCCCGTGAATGGGATTTTTTTCTGATTACATATTCAATTGTTTTACGTATCAGTTGTTTCAAGTGTCAGTTTGAAGGATGTGCATACTGTCTGCTCCTGGAAATCTTGGAATAAATTGTCTGAAACTGTTCCTGAAATACTCTAAGGGATAAATTTTTCCTGTCTCTCTGCAGGAATGGTCTATTTGGATTTTTGCATGCTTTTAATCAATTTTGATATATTTAATTTTTCATTCTATGGTTTTCTAGAAAATCATAGGGAATCATATATCTTTTGATTAGAATTTATGTACTTTTATTTATAATATTTTCTCTCTTTTTTGGACTGGTGCACAGAACAGACATTTTTCAAGTTAGAATTAGACCTCTTAAAATATATTTATTTTTCAGTTTAGGATCCTTTACTGGTCTTCACTAGAAGTGACAGAGTTCTTTCCTAATGACCTGAGAACTTCATCTGCTGGCACTCATGAGGGGTTGATCCTTATGTGACCTGGCAGTGTCTGGCTGCTAAAGCAGCTGGCACCCACTGAGACTTGACTAATGCCACTTCCAGTGGCCTGACAATCAGATTTTGCCTTTCCCCTCTGTCACTCATGACAAATTGAGTTTCTTCCTGAGTTTACCAGGTGAGGAAATGACACCTAATAATACAGTGAGAGTAATCTCACTGTATTGTCACCTGTCATTTGCCTATGTAGCTAGAACTGCAGTTAGAGACCTTTTCCGACTGCAGGTTTCTGGGCTTTCTGACCTGAATAAGCAAGACAAAGTGCAGAAATCCAGAATGTACCAGACTGTTACTCAGAATGAGAATGTGTAGCCATCTTTCAGAGGAGACCTTCTGAGCTCCTAAATGGAGATGTTTTTAGGGTTGTCTATACTTAGTATGTGTACAGAGACTTGGGTTACAGATAGGAATGAAGCCCCTCTCGGTCCCCATGGATTCCATTACAGTCAGAACAACACAGCAGGAGTACTTGTAGAGAAGTGTAAGTAGTCCTCCATACTAGAAATTTGTCTTAAGCAACGTTTGTTGCTCTTGAATACCAGGGAGAGACATCAGCAGGTTAAACCTACAGTCTGCTCTTTACTCTGTGCCATGCATAAACTTATCCTGTCAGAAAAAAAAATCTTTAAAATTAATAGCACGACCTATCATTTAAATTAAGAGAACGCTTTAACAATCCTTGCAATATAGACCACTTTTTTTCCCCCGATTAGCTAAAAGAGGAAAAATCTGTCTGGCTGATTGGTTCATTAACTGCCTCATAATTGGCTTTTCAAAGAACTTGGTTGTCCTAGATCTCTGTAGATATTTATCAGGTTTTTACATATTACTATCACTTTCTGTGCTTCTGTACCCTTAGAGGTAGCCAGGGGTGATTTTATATTTGAGAACTGAATTCCCTCTAACCAAACCAGTTAAAATTATAAAGAAATTCTCTGGGCCAGTATAAAGGCATCCAGTTCGATACATTTATTTTTTTCCCTTTTGTCAGGAAAAGCAGTCTGTGACTACTCTGGTCCTAGTTCAAAAGAGTAAGCAGAAACCCTAGAGTTTTTTGATTTGGGGAGATTTCAGTCATAGTTCCAATTCCATTCCTCAGCATGTGCTTACGTCTTTGTATATACTACCTGACAATTTTGAGATTTCAGTTAGTGTTGTAATCATTTCCTTAATATTTTCTGTATTCAGTTTCATTCAAAGTTCTCCATAACTGTAATTTTTCTTTAATTAATTTATATTATTGTATACTTTTCATTTCTCTATTTTCCTTGATGTCATTTATCTGTTTTGTAGTTGATTTAAAAGATCCACCCATTGTTTTGTATTTTTTGATAGCTTCATTTTTTTGCCATTAATTTCCACTTTCATCTGTATTAATTCTATCTGCTTTCTTTCATCTTGTTGTATTCTTCATCTTCTGTCTTGTTAAATAAAATTAAATATTTAAATTATTTAATTATGGGCTTTATTCATAAATCCAATAGTTTACTTATAAGAACATAATTGCTATGTGTTAGAAACTATATAAAATTCAATTAACTAAAAGTAAAAAAATCAGTTGAGACATAATTGAATAAATAAAAAATTGAATATGACTTTTTCTTCCTTAAATCACATATCCAGAAATTAAGAATATTATTTGGTGCTTATTTTGCATATATATACATATATGTATAAATAAATTAGATACCTAAATTTGTACAATTTCTTATATAATAATAGCTGATATTTTGTAGTGCTTACTGTTTTTTTTTTAAATTAATTTATTTATTTTTGGCTGCATTGGGTCTTTCTTGCTGCGTTCAGGCTTTCTCTAGCTGCAGAGAGCAGGGGCGACGCTTTGTTGCGGTGCGCAGGCTTCTCATTGAGGTGGCTTCTCTTGTTGTGCAGCACAGACTCTAGATGCACAGGCTTCAGTAGTTGTGGCTCGCAGGCTCTAGAGCACGGGCTCAGCAGTTGTGGCGCACGGGCTTAGTTGCTCCACAGCATGTGGGATCTTCCCGGACCTAGGATAGAACCTGTGTCCCCTGCATTGGCAGGCGGATTCTTAACCACTGTGCCACCAGGGAAGTCCCTGGGACTCCTATTTAATGTGGATCTATAAAGATCAACCTCATTAATTTGCTTGTATATGTACTAACGTCATATTTGTGAATGTTTAGGTTGTTTCAGTTATTTTGTCATTGCAAAAATGTTTCAATAAATATCCTCAAACTTCATACAGTATTTTACATCTGCCCTGTCAAATATGGTAGCCACTGGCACATGTAGCCTTTTAAATTGAAATATGTTTCTTATAAAATAAAACTAAGAGTTCAGGTTCTCAGCATAGTAGCTAAGTTTCAAGTGCTCAGTAACCACATCTTGCTAGAGGCCATGATATCAGACAGAAAAGACATAGAACATTTCCACCAACTGAAAGTTCTGTTGGCCAGTTCTGATTACACATTCTAGCAGGTATTAATATTGGAAAGGTTTTGAGAACTAAGGTTTCATGTTTAAGTGTTTGTACATTTGAAATTTGTGTGCAGCCAAATAAAGATGATTGTAGAATTTAGCTGTCATACTACAATTCATGAAATTATCTAATTTTTCATGTTTCATCAACAGTGGATATTACCTTTTAAAAACATTTTTTCTCAAAATAATAGGAAAAATAGTTCCTTGTTACTATTATAGTTTTTATCAATGTGATTATCAGTGAGTTCATCACTCATATTTGTTGAAATTTGCATTTCTGATTCTTTAAATTTCTTGTTATCCTTTTAAATATTCTATTGAATATCTTTTTATACACAGATATTAATAAATTATGAGGCATGCATTTACCTTTTTGATTCTAGTCACATCTGTGTACATTTTCAGTATTTTTATCTAGAACCAGCAGTAAGTTTATTTGTTATTATGCCATTCCTCAGTTTCCCTTGCTTCACAGTATTTTTTTCATAGTACCCATGTTGTTGCTTTTCTTCACATTCATCCCCTATATGGGAAGATCTATACAGCTCTTGTCTTAATAGGTAAGATGAAGGAATTGACCTTGAATTTCACTTCTGTTAACTGGCACCATTTCCAGATTCTATTTTCAAATCTGTAACAGAAGGGAAGGTTGATGTGCAGTTTCTAGTCCAATTCCCTATTTCTGGCAATTCTTCATCTTCTGGCCCTGCTCTACTTTGATTAAGTGTTTTTCCGAACATTGTTTCCAGGTTTTCTGGTATCAAGCCAAAGAACTGAGCCAATGTTGTACACTGAGGACTGCACTCGTCAGCCGACACTGCAACCAGGTAATGTTTTCTTTGCCCTTACTTGATAGCAATTTACCTGTGCGAGGTACCACTCTCCTCACAATGCACTTTGCCGTCACCTGTTTTTTCCTATGTTCTTCCAGTTATTAGCAGTGATTTGAAATCTCCGTCTCAGGGAACAGCTCCAAACCAGTGTTTCAGAGAGGGTCTCCTCTTGTCAGAGAGTCTGTGTCTCAGTTAGTTGATCAGTGGTGGTAGAATTATGAAACAGCTTAACACTTCTAAAATAGGCTTTTAGAAGATTAGGGATTTAATCTGTGCGTTAAAGCCTAGCTCTATGTCTTTCTGCTTTTCCTCCATCTAACTCTAACTATTTCATATTAGTGTCAATTCATACAAGATACCAATACTAGGTTATCTGTCAGAATTACTATAGAAGGCTGTGAAGGGTTTTAAAAATATTTCACTGTATCTCCATCAGTATTTAATGAATAGTTGTGGGAGGCTCCCTTGGGGCCTGCAAACCAGCTGTCATTTTGAACCAGAAATCTCTGATCATAAAATTTCAAAAATAATATCTTTTACTATAGCTGACAGTAAATTCTTAGCACTGAAGCTGTTCTGTGTGGCAGAGATTCATTTTAAAATGCATTTGATGTGTCAAAATTCCTCTTCAATTACAAGTCGAGGGATTGAAGTACGTTAATTTCAAGGATTCCTGTAAAAAAGAGCCATGTGAGAGAATTCCTTAGTGAAAAAAGCAAGTCTCTAAGAACATCTCTTTTAAAAACTAAGTGAATGTAGTGGGACATGCATATATTCTATAGATGCTCCTTACATTTACTTATATAAAATATTTTAAATACAATGTCTCACATTATTATCTGCACATAATCTTTTATGGTACCAAAATTATTAATCAATTGATGGCTCAGTTTCAAACCACGATCCTCTACTTGCCGAAATATGTCTGTGTTTAAGGAACTCAACAATAAACAGAAGTCACGTATTTTATTGCCTGTAGAATATATTTTAAAAATTCTCAGGTGTGTTGTGCAAACCTGCTTTTCAAAAGCAATTTTAACAGTAAGCAAAGTGTATTGTTTCGAGGAGAAAAAGAACATAGCTCTCTGCTTCAGAACATGGTTTATGAAGTATAAGGTTTTTTCTCCATAAAAATAGTATCAACCTTTCTTGTGCAAAATGTCTAGATGTTGCAGCCCTGAAAAGAATCAAGAATACAACTCTTCTGATAGAAAATACTTGTTCTGTTTTTCACTACAGTGACAATGGCAAATGACTGAGGGAAACTGCCATCTCTTATAGTCAAACTGTTCTTCCATATTTTTGTACTTAGAATGTGATATGTTTATAATTCATATTAAATTGTACTTTTTAGTAAAAATGATAGAAGTATATAAAATTAACATGTGGTAGAAAATAATTATAGCTCTCATATTTTTATCATGTTATCTATACCAGAAACTGTAGGAAGAAATCTTAATAAATTATCTTATATATTTTTCTCAAACATCCTGCAGAGGAAGAGATTTATAGCCCTGTTTTGTTTTTTGTTTTTTTGTTTTTTGGATGTGGTATCTTTGTGTCAGATAACTGTTGAGTGACTTATCAGGACCACAGGACAATGGACTATATTCCATAAGCTTAGTCCTCAAAAGACATTGGCTGTTGGAATCCCTACAGTTAAGTCCCTTAAAAAGTTACAGACATGCTATAAAAGATATATGAAATACTGTTAAAAATAAAAGTCTAGTTCACAGTGATTTACTCTATATCAAATGTTTTTTTACAGAAAATTTTGTAGTTTTATTCTTCAATATTATGCAAATTTTCAAAGTTCCCTTTTCTTTGTACTTAGATGCTTATGTATGCAATTTGATCATTTGTCTTGTAGAGTAAGTAAATATTATGGAAAATTTCCAGAGTCAGTGGTGAAATTGTGACATTAGTCTGTATAAAATAATGGTTTCTACTTGGGTTAATAATTGCATGGGTCAACTCCGGTGATATGTAAACCTATAATTTTATGTCTAAAAATTAGTTATGGATATCATTCAGGTTTACAGTCCAATAGGGGACATTTAGAGTTGTGACTCCAAATCAGCCAACAAGCTGTCAAAAGTAGATATCTTTAAGTATGGTTGTATTTCAACACATTTCTCATTATGTGGCCTATAATACAATGATACTTATAGATTTTTTCAAAAAGAATTTTACTCAAAATAATAAGTTCCATTTATTGAGTTTTTTGTCCTCAGTGCTGATCCAGTTTCTCTAGTTTAACAACTATATAGACAATTTTATGCAAATGAGGAACATTACAAATTACTTTGTGTAATGGTAGCTCCTATAGGATGTTAACCTGGAAATCTCAGTGTGTTAACATAAGAAATGTTTATTTTTAGCATATGTGATGCAATGATAATTTCTTTTCCTTCACTTAATTAAATCCACAATTTTTTGCTTTTTAAATCTATAAGGTATACTTCGTGGCTCTCTGCTGACTCCATTTACACGTTCTTCCCTGTCTAGATTCACTTTCAATATGCGCTTCCACATTTTCTTCTAGACCAGCAGCAGGTAATATCCCAAAACTGGATCAATGCAGTTTTCTGCCTTTAAAAACACACACATAGACGCACACACACACACACACACACAGGTTGATGAGTGCTGAAGACAATAATGCAGTAATGCACCAGCACAGGTTGTAGTCATTATACATTCTTAGTACATCATGAAAGGGGTTCTTAATGCTTTCTGACACTGCAGTTCTTCCCTAATTAGCTCTTTACAATATTCTCCACAATAGCTGTTTCAAATTCCTCAGTTCCCGTGAAATTTTTAACCTGGTTACCTAGGATAAAATATGGAGATAGAGATAGAGACAGAGATAGATAGGTAGGCATCTCAATTTTCCATTTAAAAATCTTAAAAACCTATTGCTTGAAAACCCTTAATAATTGGAGAAGATAATGGCAGCTATTTTATGATAAAGCCTTCTGTATAATGTTGAAATATGTCAACCTTTCTGGCTTAGTTTAGCCAAACCTTGTGAAAATGAAGAACATGAAACAATATGTCAATATTTATTGAGAATTTATTCTTTAAAAGATATTGTTATAGATACCATAAGTATATTAATGACTATAATTCAAAAAATTTTGAAATAAATGCTATTATTACATGCTTTTGATAAATTTGGAAACATAATGGATAAGTTAATCAATGTCACACAACCAGGAAGTGGTGACAAAGACTCAAATCTAGCTCTAGAGATCACACTCTTAACTGCTATACAAATATATTTTTCTTATCTTTTGGCTTTCCTGTCTTTTGTTTTTTGACTCTGTGGACTTTGAGGCTCTTTTCTTAAACTAAACAATGCTTATGAAAATATTCGTTTAAGGTACTTTTAAGTGTATTGAGGAACACATGGCTACATTAATTTAAAAAGGAGATCAATAAGCACAGTCTTATTGAATGTTGGTATATAGCTAGTATAAGGCTTATTTTTAATTTTCAACAACACCTTTAAAGACCATACTGGTTGAGCTTTTCTGATAAAAATATTTATTTCTCTTCCATCCACGTCAAATTCTCTCTTTCCACAGCACAAATTTTCTATTTAATTATTTAATTATTTTCTGTGTTTTAATTTTGGCACATCATGCAATTAATATTCCCTAAGTTCATAATCACTTCTCCCACTAAATATCTTAATTTGTGTTCTCCCACGTCACAGAATGCCCTTCGCATATCTAAATCAAACTTTCCTTTACTGCTAGATTGAATATGACCTCCTATATGGAATATTATGCATGTGTTCATCTTATTTGTATCTTGTCTCTCAAACATTAAAGCACTTTAAGTCACCTCATTCAGATTAATATTTGTATTATCAGTTACATTGATACTTTTATATTTAAAATAAAAAAAATACTTAGCTCAAACTCTGATTTCTGTATTTCAATTACATATCTCAACATTTTATTCCTATTTAGTACATTAATTTTTACTTTTTTAAAAACAAACTTCTGTATAGCATTCTATCATATTAACATATCAGAAGTTAGAGAATAGTTTATATCAGAAGTTAGAATAGTTTATATGTAAATTCAGTACCTCATATATAAATCAGCATAGTACTAGTATTCAGTAAATGTATTCATTGATTATTAATTGTTATATTTAACTACAATAAATGTATATCCATTTTGGATGCACATATTAGCTTACACTATTTCTAAAGAAGTGTGTTTAATATAAAATGAGACTACCAGAATATTGATGTAATCAGTATTCCTTCTATGTACTTCACAAATTATGAGCATTTCTTTATTTTTCTTTTCTTTTTATTCTTTACTTTTTACATCTGACTTGCACCATGCTGGGAAATTCACTTGATATTAATGTTAATTCATTTTTCAAGGTTAAGAGAAGTAATAGCTTTCATTACCTGTAGTAATCATAAATGCATTAAAGCACACAAAGAACACAAAAACTAAAATTTCATATGATTGTCTTTTTTTATTAAAAATTTAGACTATTAAAAAAGTAAATGTCTGAATTAATAGAAGTCAGTGAAACTCTACTCTGATTTTACCACTGTTAAGCTCCTTTCAGTCACATATACAAGCCAACTATAAAAATGACAAAAGATGAAATGCTTCGTTTAGAAATCTGATGACATGTTTCCATTATTGAGGTCATATAGAAGAGGTGTTTTGGCTGTCTGCCAGTGCCATGTGGGTACTTAATTCCGTTTTTATTTGGACCTCTGTGACCTAGTCTTCACAGCTACATCAATGATAAACGAACATCTCATTTTAGTAACATATACTATAGTAACTGGTATGTGCAGTTTGGCACATTGCTAATTAAATATTGATTTGTTGAATGAACTCTAAGCCTTCAGTATTTTGCTAATTAGAATAATGACTTGTCCATATGCTCGCAGTTATGTTTCTCTTTAAAAAGTAAAAGACACATAGAAGTAGTTCAAAAGTGTAAGTTATTAAGCATATTGTACTTCAAGGTATGGTTAATAAATTAGATATATTGTAATGGGTTCAGGCAAATTGCTTTTATTGCTTATAATAAAGATTTCATGCTTCTAATCCAGTTTGGTAATGGCAAAATGCAGCATTTAATAGTAGTGGTACTGCCTTAGGATAATACATCTACTCAGGAGATTTTACTCCATTCTGAGTGAGAAGCTATCTAATTGGATTACTGTAGGCCGTATTAAAATTGAAAAGCCTTAAATGTCTAAAAACAAAATTATTTTTAATTTTAAATTGTTATAAATAAATCTCTGTCAATTGAATTATCTGTAATAAAAGTGGTATTGCATATAAACAGAATTCTTTATATAATGGAATCTCTTTAACACTTCCAAGTCTGGAAACTAGTTAAACATGAAGTCCATCATATATTAGAAAACATTAAAAAGGCATCAAATATGACAGCTTTGTAAGACTTTTTTTTTTTTTTTTTTTTGAACAGTAAGGGAGTTCTAGGACATAGAGTTTCATGGACACTTTTAATAGGTCTTGACCATGAATTGCCCTTTGAAGAATAAGATGAAGCTTAGGAAGCAAATGCTGATGTTGCAAAAAGACATAAAGTGATGACTGTGCTTTAAAAGATTTTCCCAGAGGTTATCACTTTTTTTTTTTTAAATCCACAAAATTATTTGAAGTACTGTTCTTCTTCCTCTCTTTTTTTTCCTTCTTTTTAAACTCTCCTTACATAACTTTCTTCTTGTTAATTTGTTAGTTTGGTTGCAAATGTTTCTTAAATATAGAGTAGATTTACAAATATTTATGAATGATATGGGATGTAGAGAACAAAATACAAAGGCGCTCTCTTAAGAAATAGAATGTAATTGTTATCTTTGAAATATCATTTACATCTCCCTTCCTGACCCCATCCCTTTCCCAGCCCCACAGTAGAAAACATTATTCAAATTTTATGTTTATAATCTCATTGCTTTTCTTTATTTTTCCCCATGTATTCTGGTCATATATTGTTTAGTTTGGTATTTTTTTAAACTATATATAGCATAGGTATTTTTCTGTGATTGATTTTTCACTCAATGTTTTATCCCAATTTAGCATACCTAAAAAGAACTATTCATGTTTGCCTTTTTTTTTTAAACTTCTGGGTAGTATTCCATTTTATGAACATAACACAATTTATTTATCTATTTTATTCTTGAATAACACTTATATTTCCTTCAGTTGGGGCCATGAGAAACAAAACCACAATAAATATTATTTTACAATGATTATTTTTCTTTTGAACATAAGAGAGTTTTTTGAGTGCATAAAAAAGTAATATTTCTGGATCATAAATATTGAAGAAGAAAACCCAAGCCAAAGTGGTTAGCTCACCCCTTTATTAAGAACACTGCAAGGTAAAAACAGCTTTAGAATACTGTTGTGTCAGACAGCAAGTGTTCTGAAGAATTTATAGGTTAGACAAGCTAAGGTCATAATCAGGTTGATTTTATGGCTTGCTCACTCTTCAAAATCCCTGGAATTATGGGTAATTTAGGTTGCATTTGTCATGTGATAGGATGATGGGCTTTCAAGGCAGGAATTAAGGTTTTATCAGGTATTCGTTTCTAGGATTAGCAAGAGGGGTTAGGAACAACAGTGTGGAACAATGTTTAACTGAGATTGGTCAAAAAAAAAAAATCAGTCCTTCAGCATTCCTCAGTGTTTAGCTGAAACACTTTAGGTTTCAGCTAAACATTTTAGGTTTCAGGTAGAGCTTTACCTCAGTGTTTCTGAAAAATCCCAAATTATTTCCAGAAGTGATTATTCCAATTAAATTTCGATAAAAATATATGTGATCCTATTTCCGCACCCTACCAATACTTGATATTTTCTGGTTTTGTTTGCATTTTCCAGACTATTGATTAGTTTTTTTTATCTCCTTAAATATTTATCAGCCATTTTTATGTTCTTTTTCGCTATTTTAGTGTTTCTCTTATTTTGCTTTTGCATAGTCAATATTTCTCATTGCTCCAAAGAAGGACTTTCTATGTTCTGATTTTTTGTTTTTTGTTATCTGTCAGGATATCTATGTCTTTATCTATTGTCTATCAATCAATCTATCATCCATTTATCTGACCTGTCTAATCTATCTATATAATGTTATCTCACATTTTAGTGGCCTGATCCTTAACTTCCGTTATTGTATCTTTATATGAACAGGGGTTAGTTATTTAGCTGTGATCAAATGTTGTCAATCTTACCATTTGTAGTCAATATTTTATATCTTAGAAGTATTTCCCTATCTTGATTCATAATGGTATTATTCTGTTTTGCCTTTTACAATTTTATTGTAATTTATTCTTTCATATTAATGATTTAGTTATTTGGGATTAAAATTTTATGGATAGGGAAAGGATGGCGTACAATTCCCTGTTTTTTCAAATAGATATAAGCAGTTGACCTTAAACCATTCGTTAAGAAACATTTCCCCCCATTCTGCAATGCCAATTTGTCATGAAACAATGTTCCATATATTTAGTTCTGTTTCTGTTCTTCTAATATCATTCATAGTTCTGTTGACTATACAGCATTGTTTAATTTCTAATCTTTGACATCTAGTAAGGCAAGTTATTTCATCCTGCATGAGCTAAATCCATGGTTATCAGCTAAGAATGATTACCCCTTCCCCCAACCTCAGGACATTTTCCAACATCTGGAGATATTTTGGTTGTCACCTGGGGAGGGTGTGCTACTGGCATCTAATGGTTAGAGGCCAGGAGTGTTGCTAAACACGCTGCACTGCACAGGGTTACCACACTTCCCCCAGCAAAGAATTGTCTGGTCCAAAATGTTAGTATGGCCAAGGTTGTAAAACCCTGAACTAAATGGATGACGCATTGGGATGTCTTTCTGAAAAGGGAATTGTATGGTGCATATGTGCAGTAGGATTCAATGTAGACATGTTTACTTCGTTCTTTATCTCATTTTTATTCTCTTAGTTGTCTTCTTGCTTTTCTTCAATGCCCTTTATTAAATTTTCATTAGTCTATTCTGTCTTCCAATTTAATTTAGTCTTTATTAGAGAGAGTTTTGTATTTCTTTTCCTGAGTGCCTTGAGAGGTAATAGAGTCTGAAAAAGGAAGATCACAGTCTCTTTTCCTTTCACTTCTTTCTTGAGTTTAATCAACTTTTTTTTCATTTCTTCCTGATTTTGTTCCCTTTTTTTTTTCTGACTCAAGGTGATTTTCCCTATCCTGAATATATATTTATATATAATTATATAGTATTATATCTAAAGATACTGAATAAGATTATTCAGTTTGAGTGCTGTCTTTTGCTTTATGGTGATTTTATTCAGGGAGAAAGTTTCATTCCTTCAGGTATATTATGTTTCATTTAAAAAGATTGTTCATGGATTTATTTCATTTTGGTCAATTTTGGGTGGTATACAGGATTCCCAGTTTAATGAAATTTAGTTCTCACAGGGTAGCAAAATCCAGATTTTTTAGTGAATATGATTTTCTTTAAAGATAAGAGACTGTGTGTTCTCTGAATTATGGCTCTTTATTGTCATGAGAGACCTTATGCTTACTCCTTTTAATTATTTTCTTCTCAAGCAACCAAATGTCAAAAAGTACCACTTCATCTATTTTCTTCTTTATTCTGTCACAGAAACTGTGCTTTTTAAAGATTGACACTTCAAATTAATAGATTATAATTTCATTCCATTATATCAGTGTTTCTCAATTGGGAAGGGAGGGACAGTTTTGTCTCAAAAGGGACATTGTACAAGGTCTAGAAACATTTTTTGGTTGTAAAAACCCCTGGGGGGAAGGGGGAGGGGGCAGAATTTTGCTACTAATGTCTACGTGTTCTACTTGGTAGAGGCCAGGGATGCTGCCAAACATTCTACAATTCATAGCCAGCCCCCACTTCCCCCCAAGCAAGAGTCATCTGGTTCCAAGTGTCAATCCATTCGGGTTGATTAGCCCTGACTTGTGGCATACACTTCTAGTACTTCCAGACTTAGGTCAGGTTTACTCTTCCTGGTAGTGGTTTTAGATCAAATGTATTACCTCCCCCTTTTCTGTTTCTCATGATCTTTTCCTCCACACTCTTGCTCATCACAAACCCCTGCATTAGGGCAGGAACAAAGGTGGTACTTCCTAGGAATCATTGGTTTGCTTGGAGTTATTTTGAATTTGGGACATTTATTGTCTACGAATTATAATGAAAGCATCATTTTGTGTACCTGTGCTTGTCCTATTAATAGTTTGTAATGTTTTGGTGGAACTACAGAAAAGGTAGAATGAGACAGCTGCCATTTTCTTCAAATATCCAGAAGCCTTCCTCCAGGACCACCTTAAACTATATTTTTTATTTGATATTTTACAGACTATCTAGTGATTATGAATTTGGGTTGCAAATTCATGTTAGTGGCAATTGTGGCTTCAAATTTTTTAAGGAGATTTTTGTCTCCAACCACTGCCAAATGGCAGGGTAGCAAATGTTTTCGCTGTCTTCATTGTTTGAATAAGTCTATTTGTAGCTCACATTTCACTGAGAGTCCAGCTTTACCTGCTTGCATATTCTACTGACTGCATTTTAGTTACATCCTAATTTTCTTTTTCCTTTCCTGAACGCCAGGAGAGGCAAAGGGGTTTAAAAAGGGAAGTCCAGTTTTTCTAAGGGCTTGGCATATACCTTCAGATAGAAGATGAGCCCTGAGGCTCTAACTATTTGTATTCTTACTATTATTTCAAGCTTATCTTAATCACAGAATTCGAAACAGACCATTTCAAAGATATATGTTTTTGTAGAAATGTTTATAGGACCAAAGAATATTTAGAAAATTCTTGTTTTTCTGGAAACAAAAGTATGTCTTGTTATCTGGTTAAAAATAATTTTACCCAACTTCATTGATAGTCAACAAAGAAAGGCAAATAACTAGGTTTCCAGGAGAGGTTTTACTCCCATCTAAATCTTATCAATACATCACCTGTAACAAGTCATGTTGATAGTATTTACCTCTGATAGGATGTGATGAAAATGGCACTTTACATCTCTGGTCTTCCTCTTTGAAACACATAACTCCAGTCTAATGAGAAAAATATTGGAAAATATTTTGAAGAATAAGGGGCATTCTATAAAATACCTCACCAATACTCCTCAATGCTGTCAAGATCATCAAAGACAGGGTAAATCTGAGAAGCTGTCACAGTTCAGAGGACCCTAAGGAGACACGACAACTAAATGATATTATCCTGGATGGGTTCTTGGAACAGAAAAATCACATTGACTAAAAAAAATAAAGAAATTTAAATCAAATATAGAGTTTAATTAGTAATGTATCAATATTAGCTCATTAACTATATAAAATGTACCATGTAAGATGTAAATGTAAGATGTTAATAATAGAGGAAACTGAGTTCAGGGTATATAGGACTTCTTCCATTGTATTCTTAATTTTTCCAAAAATCCAAAACTGGGCTAAAAATAAATTTTATTAAGAAATAAACACAAAAATTTCTATCAAAATACTTCCTCATTTAATAGAAATGCTAGTTTCTTTCCCAAACGATGTTGTAAATCTCATTATGCAAAGTAGTTTTGTTCACTTTAGGTTTGAGACAGTGTTTCCATCACACTGCACTGTTGTGCCATGCTATATTGCATACTCTCTTCTAAGGTGGCCCAGACATAGAGGTTGCACTTGATCTAAGGCAAGAGATAATTAGGAAGGTATCATAGTTACTACTTAAAAAAGCATGGTGGTAGAAGCTTTACTGGAAAAAAAGTTGTTCATAGAGCAGAAGCAGAACATAAGAGCAAGGTGAATTGCTCTTTCCTGTGAATATTTAGGAAAAGGAAGAGTGTAAAATATTGGGGAAATTTTAATTGGGGAGTATGTTAGAATATATGGCAGTTTGGAACAAAGAGAAAGATTCAAAAGGAAAAATGAGGAAAAGTTATATATCATTTCTACTTGCATTTCCCCTGCTTCTGCCTTCCTTAGATTTTGTACCAGAACCTACCAACAATTTGTTCTTACTGGGGAAGTTTGAACCTTCTACCAACTGAGACACTCCAGGCCTCAGCTTCACTGTGCACTTCCCTTAGATTTAAATCAGTTGCTCAACACAAAATCTAGTGGTTTTATCCTGATAACTATTGTTAATTCAATTAAATTATGCCAGTCTAGTATCCGTATTGCTAGCTGAGTTCAGTAGTTTTATGTATTTTATCACTATTATTGTTTTACCATTATGCATGACTAATGCCAATATTGTAGCATTATAGTATATATATAACTAGACTTACTTTTCCCCATTATGCGACACAATTCTATCCCAAATCCATATTTGCTTATTAACCACAGCTTATTAAAGTTGATTAAATTGGCTATGGTATTTTTTCACTCTCATAACTGCCAGCCAACTTCTCTCCACAGAACCAAGCTCTACTAACATTCCCTGCTGAGATGTCTTGCTCCTCTGATTTATTTTTTATGTATTAATTTACCTTATTAACCCTTTTTTTTTCCTTTATAGGCAGCTGGTAATTTAAACAATTTTGGTATTTTTTTCTAACTTTAAATTGGAATTGTGGATAAGTCATGCACTACTACTTTCTGATTATCACCACAAAATTCTCACTTTTACTCAAGTATGGGTGGCATATAACAGTGTATTGTTATCAATACATTATTATTATTTTGATTAATGCATTTTCTAGAATAGACCAAATTTAGCAGAAAACATTTCCTAAATGCTATATTTTATCTAAACAATAAATCCTGTGCCTAGTTTAAAAATTCTAAATGTAATGTTCAAAATGGATGCTTCATTAAGGAACCAGAATTACTTAATTATTTAAATGGGATTTTCTACTGTGCTATGAATTTCAGGAAATTCTAACTAGGTAAACTAGGGAAGTTAAAATTAGTACTAGAAGAGAGTAAAACCCTGTTGTGATAAGAGGCTCAAATGGTTCAAGTGTCCCTTTTCTATCTTTTTGGAATATAAAAAGCAACTAAGTCTACATATAGACGTCTGTGGCACATGGCCCTTCTGCTCACCAGATGCCTTGGCAGTGACAGCCCGTCTTATTCTAGACACAGGAGAATAATTTGTAGCCGGGGGGAAAGTCATGGACTATAGTAAAGGCATGAACCCTAACTCTGTGAATGGGATTAAGTTTAAGAGTAATAAGTTGAAACCCAAGCAGACATCCTAAATAATATATAGTATTTCCTGAATTCAAATGATATACAGACTAGAATAAGTTTCCTATACTCTACCATGGAAAGAAGTTAAAATATGTTATCTCACTCATTAATGCATCATTGATATCAAGGCCTTATTATTTCTACTTTCTTCACCTTCTCTCTTTTTGTTCTTGTTTAAGAATCTCTTGCAAACATCATTATTCTTTGTAACAACCAGATCTTTCTCTTGTTTTTGAACCAAGCAAAGAAAACTACAATGTTTCATTATGTCACAGTTTTCAAGTAATTTACTAAGGGGTGGTCAAGAAATCTTAGAAACTATCACCAAATTTTCTTTTTTTTAAAACTTTTTATTTTATATTGGAGTATAACTGATTAACAATGTTGTGATAGCTTCAGGTGTATGGCAAAGTGATTCAGTTCTACATTTTTCCATTTAGGTTGTTACATAATATTGAGCAGACTTCCCAGTGCTGTAGAGTAGGTCCTTGTTGGTTATCCATTTTAAATATAGCAGCACTATCACCAACATTTTCGTCATCAAAGTAATATCATCATGGGTCTTTAATAATTTTGAGTAATGAAGAATCTATTAAAATGACTGAGGATTTTTTAAAAATTACTAAACAACAATTGATTGAATATTGAAAAAATGACAGTCACTTGTAAATTATAGAATAATAAAGATATCATACCTATCATATTTGTTAATTTTAATGTATTCTTGAATATTATCTATTACAGAAGAGAAACATCCAATTCACACTTCCTTATATGTAAATATGCACACAATATATCCACCAATAAATTTATAGCATTATTTTCATTAGATTGTGTATTAGTGTTTACATTATTATGGCTATATATTTTACTTACAACTGAGCCTGTAGTATACCTGACTGTATTTTTTGTTTTTACGATAGTTATTGAAAATTGCTTCATTTATGTTGTTGTGTTCTCTTTGTGTTTCTTGCTAACTGAATCCTAAACTACCATCAATAGGATACATGCTCCCAATTTGTGAAAATATAAATGTCCTGGATCCCTTTGCATTTCTGGGGCTGGATGGGACGTGCTCTAGGCCTGTCACACACCTCTCTTTCATTATTACCCTTGGAATTCATCCTCTGTAAATTCCTTATATGGAATTTACATTTTCCTTTTTTATTTGGTTCCACATTTTAGTGAAATGCTTTCTTCAGTGGCTTCCCCCACACAGGCATATTGTTCTGGGCTATGTTAATTATCTAAATTTATAGTTCATGGGCGATATTTTTGCATGTCAAATTTAGGAGGAAAACTATTTGCCACTAAAAATTTTGAAAACATTTGTTCAGACTACTGGGTTCACAAGAAGTTGGATGTTGTTCTAATTTCTGTTCTTTTTTTTTTTTTTTTTTTTTTTTTTTGAGGCATGCTGGCCTCTCACTGTTGTGGCCTCTCCCGTTGCGGAGCACAGGCTCCGGACGCGCAGGCTCAGCAGCCATGGCTCACGGGCCCAGCTGCTCCGCGGCACGTGGGATCCTCCCCGACCAGGGCACGAACCCGCGTCCCCTGCATCGGCAGGCGGACTCTCAACCACTGTGTCACCAGGGAAGCCCTAATTTCTGTTCTTTTTATGTGGACTTTTTTCCTCCTTTCTAAAGGCTTTTAGTATCTTTTCTTTGCCCATTTTATTCTTTAATTTCACAATGGCTTGCCTTGGTGTGCATATTTTTTAAATGAAATATTTGAAATAGAAAGTCTTTTTCATCTGGAAACACTTATCCTTTGTTTCTAATAAATATTTAAACTTTTCTTTCTTCTATTTTTACTCTTCTTCCTTTCTGAAACTATGGTTTATGATGGATTTCATGAACTGATTAAAAATCTTATTCTTCCTATCTCATATGTGTATGTGTGTGTGGGTGTGTGTGTGTATGTATGTTTTAATTTCTGATCTTCATATTTTGAATTTGTTTCATTTTGTGTGCCATTCATTTCTTCTTTCATGGGTGTAATACATTTTCTCTCTAAGGATAATTGTCCTTCTTCTCCTAAGAAATTGCCTAAGTTTCCTCCAGGTTCTGTTTGCTAGTCTCAGTCTTCCCTCTTATGGATGTTCCTCAAATGCTTGGTGATCCATTGATCATGGTATCCACAAAATGATTCAGGATTTCTTTGTGTCTGTTGATTTGACTTGGTGGCTAATAGGCTTTACTTCTTTACCACAGGCCAACTGAATGAAATATTTATTTGGTTGACTCTGAACTTTTAAGTGTTCTTGTCTTTGTGCTCAGGCTGCTCAGATTAACCAGAGAAAAACATTTCATTTTCCTGTGTCTAGAATAACACTGGCTCTCACTGTCATGGCATCCAGTGAGGGGAAGGGCCATGTACCTCAGTCTTACATAGATAGACTTAGAGTTGCTTTTTTTTTTCTTTTTCTTTTTTTTTTAAAGAAAGTATACCAAGTTTCTGTCATGGTGAAGGAGGGACTACGAAGCCTTTAGATCTAAATATTTTTTCAAAAGACTTTTAGCTACTTCTGTTTTTGATCCACACTGACATCACTTTTTAAAATGTCTGATATTGTCCATTCTTTAGCCTTGCATATTTCCAGTTCTTCTGAAAACAGTTTTGTTTCCGTATTTTGCGTTTGTTAATTGCAGTTAGCATACATCCTTCTGCCTTTCAGCTTTGAAAATCGGATTTCTGTCATAATTTTTCCCTTTTTCTTGCTCCCTGTGGGCTTTCACCTGAAAAAAAAATAATCCTTTTACACTTATTTACCAGTGTTTGAGGAAAGAACAGGGAAAATTACTCTGCTGTCTTGGATGTTTATTAGAAGTGCTATGCTATTTTTTTTTTTTTTTTTTTTCTTTTTGCGGTATGTGGGCCTCTCACTGTTGTGGCCTCTCCCGTTGCAGAGCACAGGCTCCGGACGCACAGGCCCAGCGGCCATGGCTCACGGGCCCAGTCGCTCCGCGGCATATGGGATCCTCCCAGACCGGGGCACGAACCCGTATCCCCTGCATCAGCAGGCGGACTCTCAACCACTTGCGCCACCAGGGAGGCCCGCTATTTTTTTTTTTTTTTTTTAAATGCATATGGATTAACATAGGAACAACCTTCCAAACTGACATACTTATTGTTTATTCTTTGGGGCATTTTTTTCTTATTTACCTCTTATTCTTTTTTCATACATATTTTGCAGTAAAATTTATACATATTTATATGGTCTACATGTATTATTGTCAATATCTGAAAGTTTTACAAATGTTTTTTCTAAATAGCTTAGAATAATTCTTTTGAATACTATTCATAAATTACATGTATGAGCTTTTAGTATTGTAAGTAAACTTACCATATATCAGTACTTAGAATTTTCCATATTTCTGCTAATTTTTATTATAGTCTTAAGGGAAAATATGTGTGAGTTTTTCTGAACAGCCTGGCCATTTGAGAAGCATTTATCACGAAAACTGTTTTGTCATTGTACCATTTGTTTCCTAGACAATCACAGAACAACATATGTAATTATACCATTGAATATTAAATTGTTCATAAGTATTGCCACAAAGTATTACTAACTAAAGCTTATTTAACAAAATTCAGTGAGATTTGTGGATATGACTTATTTCCTCATCCACCATTTTACAGGAAAATTGCAACTATAAAGCCCTTTGTGTTGTGCAGCAGTTACACAGAAGAGTTTCCCATACAGGATGCTTTACTCAGATACAAAATTGGTGCATTCACAGATATAAAATTGGCTTCTTCAGAAAAATATTGTATTGTGTCCCCACTTATTAACTCAGATACTTGAAGTAAAGGAGGAAAAGAGACTAGTTCTACCTGTATATGGATACATTTATTATATAATAATGTGGATTTGGGAATTCTTTGTCCTCCCCTTATTTTTCTACACTCTCAGATCATTTCTGTGAATTCCATGTGCCAAAACACTACCTGAGCTCTAACTTCCAGCCCAAAAGCTACCAATTACACCTAGTCTTCCCTGAATAATTCAGCCGAAGTTCATCTCTTTCACTTTTGATTACACATAACAGTGTACTGCATTCATTTTATGGCATTCATTACAACAATATGTCCCTCCAAAGCACAGACAGAATGATACCACATTGTAGGGTATTTTATAAATAGGAATAAGAAAGAGGGGAAAAAACTGACACACATATATAACTACTTCTGTCCAATATTCTTCTGTTTTGTAGTAAATTACATATTTTCTATGGTTGTAAGTGTCCCTTCCTTGGGCTTTTTGGATTATACCACCATTGATTTTTGTTAGCTCACTATTGAGTTATAAATTAGTTTATAAATTACCATCCTAATCTACTTTTTGAACACATAGCAATATATTCATATTGAATAGAACAGATAGCTGAATTCGAAATAGAGGCATCATGTTTGTTTTAAGGAAAAATCTTGTTTTCCAGGTACCTTCTTTTTCTTGAAAATCAGCCACTGGAATTCTGCACATTTCCATTTTCAACTGATAAAAAATTGAAAACTCTTAATTTACTAAGGATCATTTTGCTGACTAGCATTGCTATTAAAACATTTTGACTGACCAACTAATTCACCAATGAATTTATTTATTTTAATTATTTTATTTTAATTTATCCTTTTTTATTTTCTTTTTATGACAGTATTTTAATGATCTCAACATGTCTCTGCCCAAGCTCTCCTCCCCATATTCATACATTGTAGGCAAAGTGGATTTTTCACTGCAGGATCAGGAGGAAGCGTGATGAGTCATTATAAATGGCTGCTCAGTGACACATTGAACTTAAAACTGCTGTGAAACATTTGTCTTTCTAAAATTTGACTCCAGATGTCTTCTTGCTTCTGATTGTCACCTCCTCTCAATTTATTTTGCCCCCTTTTTTATCTTTCTGCTTCCCTCAACAATTCTTAAAACTACGTCATTATCAACAACAAAGATTCTTGCCCTATAGCAGAAATCTCTGGTCCCCCCAAGGCAATTTAATGTCTCTTTTTATATATCCAAAGACTCATAATTGTGTTCTACCTAATAACAGTGCATACTCTTCCTGGTCATATTTTAACCGTTGTTCCTCACAGGTCACTGTAAGTGAAGGACAAGGTTACAGATTTATATTTTGCAGGTGTATGAACTATGTCAATATCTTAGAACACTGAAGAGCATACAGTAGCTCTTTCTTTAAAAAGTTACAAAATTACAGAAGAGTAGAGAAAATAATACAACAAACTTCTAAATCCAGTACACAGTATATCAGTTTTTAACATCTTACCATATTTTGCTCAAAATTTACTTTATGTATTATGCAAAATTTAAAAATCTGTATTGAAAATAAATCACAATACAAAAGAATGGGAATGATGTAGATGCAGTCTGAAGTTGAGCTGTTCAATTCAGTAGCCACTAGGCAAATGTTGTTATTTAAATTTGAATTAATTAACAGTATATACAACAAAAAAGTCAGTTCTTGGTAGTTAGTAGCAAGTAGCTAATGGCTACAGCATAGGACAACCCAGAATATGAACATTACAACCATCAAAGAAATATCTATTGGCAAAGATATTTCCAATAAAGCATAAATTACAGTTTTAATTTTAGATTATTATTTTTCTTCTACCCAAATACTGTGATAATGATAAATTACTGAATTATTAATAACTAAAATTTTGAATACTTACCATTTGAAAGACACTGTTTTACAAGAAAACTTTTATGTATCAGTTTATAAAATCCTAGTAACACAACGAAGTGGGTATTGATATACAGAGAATGAACAGATTTATTATCACTTAATTACTGATAAAGAAATTGATGTACAGTAAAACTGAGTTAATTTCCCAAAATAAAACAAGTTGCAAACTTGGAATTTGAGCCCAGATTTTCTTTCTTCTGAGACTTTCAACTTGATGATCGTTAATTAGCTTAAAACATCAAATTATATTTGAAGAGTTCAAAGAGAACAGACCTTGTGTGACTTTTTTTTCTCTCTAAGGTGCAGGAATTTAAAGTTCATGAGATAATAAGCCATGGGATTCAGATAAACTCCGAGAAGGCTTTTTAGATATGATACTACAGTTGGCACTGAAATTACATTTATTTATAAGTAACCTACTTCCAAAAGAGATTCAGGAGGATGTAAATGTTTTTTTTAAAATAGTGTTTTCAAGACCAAGAAGAGGTGTTGAAGTTTATCAAAAACTGAAAACTGTGAGATTTCTTCACTTGCCACAGTGTCATAAACACTGGTAGAATACCAGAGACTCCCGAGTAAGAGACAAGCAGAACTGCATACTGACATCAATTCCCCTTGTCCCCAAGGATCCATGGGCATGACGAGTAGTGGCCCAGGAGGAGGCTTTCCCAAGAGGATATTGTCTTAGGAGAGGAATTCTGGGCTTAGGAAACCCCCATCTTATACAGAGGCTGCTGGAAAACCTGCACAACTTTTGCTCGGGAGAAAGATATTATTTTTATTATCCTGGTCAGGAAACAAAAAATCTGCCCTTTGCCCAAGAGGGAGATACTATCTCTTTTTCCAGGGTTCTTTGCTCTACAGACATTTTTGAAAAGATAGTCCAAGAAAAAAGCTGTCACACAACATGTAGTGACACCGCAAAGAATTGTCCCCTGACAAAATCAACATAGTAGAGAACAGACTTTCCTCTGAACTCCACATATTTATAAATCAAATTCTCACCTGGCTCTCTCTATACCTAATGAAAGGAAGTCCAGCTATTTGTAAAAAGAAATAAACATTTTCCTGACCTTAAGCTATGAAAGTGTTGTGGTATGAGGAGCATTGTGTAATGGAAAATTAGGCAAAGGATTTAATCAAGTATTTAATTTACATTAATAAAATGAAACACATGTAGGTGTATTCCGTGTTTTTCCTCCATAAATCCAAAGGCATCATAGCAAAGAACAGGTTCATAAAACCAATTTTTGGTGAGTGTAAAAACTGATGCAAGATTTATTGTTGATAGGTGATTTGACTGAGCCTTATAACTTTCTTACATCTTTAGAAAAATATATTTCTCCTTAGCTTAATACATTTGAAGAATTACATTTAAACAACTGATAATGTTCTTCCAAAATAATTAAAATCAATCATTTCTTGATGTCATGCCTTAAAATTGAATCCTGCTTTGTAACCTTTATTTGCCTTGTTTTCTTTTCTTTTTTATTTGCCTTGTTTTCTTTTCTTTTTTATTTACCTTGTTTTAAAGGGTTTAATATACTACTCTGAATTAGTTCATATTATAAATCCTAAACATAATGATTTGGATGCACCCAAATGGTCTCTTGACAGGATAATATCCTTATTGTATTCTTGAGAAGTTTCATAGGGTTTTACTAGAAAAGCAACATTTTGGGGAGAAAAAATGATAACAGTAAAAAATAAAGTTCAGAAAAATTTCTGTAAGGTATTTTGTTTTGCAAGTTAGACTTCTTGCTTCTTGTTATACATAAAGAATCCAGTTATGACAATGAATAAAATATTCTGACAAAATACAGCAGCAACTATTATATCACGTGCAAAATTTAAACTTTCTATGTAACATGTTAAAATGCTTGAAATTAGAATTTCAGAGTTCTCAGATGCTATTATAATTTCCTGTTTTCTCGTTGTTTATGTAAACCATCTCCACGAGATAAGAATTTGGAATTAATCCAACTGAGTAAAGAGAGGAAATTCATATTTAAGAGCCATTTTAGCTATCATTCATCATTGTCTTGTAGCACATTTAACATGATTTTATTCCTTTCTAATTCCATTTAATTAAAAATATTTACAAGTACAACATTTCTAGGTCCAGGAATACAGGAAAAAACAACTCTGTAGCCAAAATAGATTTATCAGAATTTTCATTCTGAAATTCATCTAGTTGACCTATAGAACATATTGTATTAGCTTAGAGCCTTTTCTAGTAAAATCACAATTAATTTACAGTTCAATAACCAGTAGAGATTTTGTGAATAAATGCACTAACTACACACAGAAGGCTCAGTTCAGCAGCCTAGTGCATCATAAAAAATAATTTTTGTACACATTTTATCAAATAATATACATGAAAATATAAATATCTTGAGCAAATAGCCCTAAATAAGTTTTAATAAAGAAACAGTGCTCTGGAAAATAGCTAAACCCTCAGGACATCTACTCGAAGGGAAACCATACACTTGCAGGTGATTAGGGTCTGATGATAAAACTATACTACAACCAAGTTAAATAACCCAAGTTTATAATGATGTTTCTGAATATTTGAAACATATTCTGAATATTTAACTCCAAACCACAGTATATTTGATAAATGTTTTTGTAGATATCACCTTAGGCAATCCTCACAGTCATCCCTTCATGTACATATTATAATACCTCCATTTCAGAAAAGAGGAAATGGAAACATTATAGTGGAGTGATTAAAGACATGAGTCCTGGGGCTGAAATACCAGGTCAAGATCAGCCTTCACCATATGTTAGCTGTCACACTTGGTAAGGGTAAAATCTGTAGTTTCTTTTCTCATCTGTAGCTGGAAGTGAACACATAATTAAACTCATAGAATCTGGAGGAGCTTTCAGTTTTCTTAAAAAATGTATATGGTTTGGCTTAAGGTTTGGCCCTTTACACAAAAAGTGTTTACTGATTGGTACTATTTGTTTTTATTATGCTACTGCTGTTGTTGGTGTTTTTGCCTTCACTGTTGTTATTCAGTGAGAGATTAAGCAAATTAAAGACAATTCAGCTACTATTTTGGAAAACAGGATATAAACTAAAGTTTATATATATATATATACATATATATGTATTTTTTATATGGATTATCTGAATCAGGACTTGGCAACCTATAGTGCATCAGTCAAATCCTGTCCACCACTTATTTTATTTTATTTTATTTTATTTTTAAATATATTTATTTTTTTTATACAGCAGCTTCTTATTAGACATCCATTTTATACACATCAATGTATATATGTCAATCCCAATCTCCCAGTTCATACCACCTCCCACCCCCACCACTGTCCCCCCTTGGTGTCCATATGTATTTTCCCTACTTCTGTATCTCAATTTCTGCTCTGCAAACCAGTTCATCTGTACCACTTTCTAGATACCACATATATGTGTTAATATACGATATTTACTTTTCTCTTTCTGACTTACTTCACTCTGTATGACAGTCTGTAGATGCACCCACATCTCTACAAATGACCCCATTTCGTTCCTTCTTATGGCTGAGTAATATTCCATTTGTATATATGTACCACATTTCTTTATCCATTCATCTGTTGATGGGCATGTAGGTTGCTTCCATGACCTGGCTATTGTAAATAGTGCTGCAGTGAACAATGGGGTGCATGTATCTTTTTGAATTGTGATTTTCTCTGGGTATATGCCCAGTAGTGGGATTGCTGGGTCATATGGTAATTCTATTGTTAGTTTTTTAAGGAACCTCCATACTGTTCTCCATAGTGGCTGTATCAATTTACATTCCCACCAACAGTGCAAGAAGGTTCCCTTTTCTCCACACCCTCTCCAGCATTTGTTGTTTGTAGATTTTCTGATGATGCCCATTCTAACTGGTGTGAGGTGATAGCTCATTGCAGTTTTGATTTTCATTTCTCTAATAATTAGTGATGTTGAGCAGATTTTCATGTGCCTTTTGGCCGTCTTATGTCTTCTTTGGAGAAGGTAGCAATTTTGATCTCAGACTTCTAGCCTCCAGAACTGTAAACAATGCATTTCTGGTGTTCAAGCCACCCAGTCTGTGGTACTTAGTTATGGCAGTGCTAGCAAGTGAATGTATAAGCACACATATACACAAAGGGATTTGTTACAGGGATCTGAGTTTATGCAATTTTGAGAGCTGGTTAAATAGTCTCTATAAGAGTATTAGGCTGTTGGGTTGTCATCTTAATTTTTCATGCTGAATGTTGAAACTGAAAAGCCACAGGGCAGTAACTGGAACTTCCACTGACAGGCTGAAATTATGGTAGCTGTCACTGCTTCCGACCTTTCTTCCTGGAGTTAAATTGTGTGTGTGTGTGTCTGTGTGTGCATGTGCGTGCGTGTGCGCTACGAAAGAGCTGCAGCTTCACTTCAAACCCTCCACATCCCCTCCAGAATTTTCTAACAGACAACTCTAACCAAAAACATACAGGAAAGAGAATTCTGGGGAATGTCGTTTAGCCCAGCAAGTTGACACATTATAAAACCATCACACATGTTGAGCAGCAAATAGTCTAAGATACCGTGAGGATGTCTGAAGTAGCTAAACTTGACCTTATAGAAATTTCCTGTATTAATGCCTAATAGAATAGTTATGAAAGCTGAGAGAGAGCTACACTACTCTCTCTGTGTAAATGTATTTCAATCCCCTTAGTAATGGCCTAGTCAAATCCATACCAATAACCTTACTTTTTATAACTGTCCCCTAAGAAATAACGCTTTTCCCCCAGTTGACTGGAGGAGTTAAGAATATTCCTGTTTCACTGCATTTTGTTTTCTTTCCTTCTATCCCCTAACCACCCATTATAAGATTGTATGCAACCTTGTCCAAGATCTTACTTTTCTCTTTTTTCCAGGTAAAATATTCAAACAACCAGTTGCACTAATTTTACGATAAATAATTGTTGGGGTTAATGATGTATGATTATGGCTTACCCCAGTCTAAAATCTATACCTACTTTTTACTTTTACAAACAGTGTTACCCATAATCTCTGGCTAGCATCTGGATTATACATAATAGGTTATTTATAATCTATATACAGTAATAGATTATTTATAAATATGTAATAAACTGCACTTTAGAAACCATTTCCCACCTCATTACATTGGTTACTTGGACTGTCCAGTAGCCTATCTCTTATGTTAAAAATTCAGGTGACTGAAAGTATGCTAGAATTATTTAACTTACTCCCAGGTGTTTCCTATCTGCAAATTAACTTCATTTTCAGCATCAATTTTTATAATATTTTCTTTTATAAAAATAAAGCCATCTCGTGACACTACTGGCTCTTTACTCACTTTTATTTGCTTGACTTCTGCTTGTGAGTGTATGTTGTATATTCTGTGACTATCTTTGATTCCCAGAGCAGAAACAGAAAGTATTTAGCTACCAGAAAACAACGCTGCATAAATATAGATATGTATATACATATACACATATATATATAACATTTAAAATAATACTTGCTATTTCTGAAATATGTAGCACACAGTGAATCAACTCTATCAACTGTATTTCTTCACTTACATTTTACTGTTAACCCTTTTTCTTATAAAATATCTTAATTGTTTAGTCACACTGGAAAATGGTACAGGGGCTAAATTACAATGGAATCCAGGATATATCATTTTAATATCTGAAATGTAGGGTTATAAGAAATTCACACTCTTCAGAGGAGTCACAAAAGAGGATGCAAACTGGAGAATTTAGGACGGGATGATTAATACGGAAAATGGAATTTGCACCGCTTAGGAAATTGGAAGTGACAGCAGTTGACATTCTAGTATGTCTTGAAGACTGATCAGAGATTTTTAACATCTTTACTCCAATTTTGTCAAATGCCAAAGTTATTTCAATCTATTGAGTTCAACATAAACTTATTTTTTAATTTATTTCAATTTTTATTAATTTATACCTCTTTTTTCCAGTGTTCTTGTTGATATTTATTTCCAAACATAGGTGTTAGTCAATTTACATTTAATTTATTGAGTTTAGAGTTTAGGATGTTCCCATTTTGTAACTGGAAAGAAGAATATTAAAAAAACAAATAAAAAATCCTCTTGATGACAGTAGGAGGCTAATCTTAGCATCCTACTTGGAAAATATATTAAAGTCTTAAAAATTAAGTTACAGTTTTAAAGCAATTGAGTGGTTTGTCTATTATATGAGTATGCCATAGGGCTGGGGGACAGACAGATCTCTCAATATGCCATTTATTAGCTCTGATGATCCTGATCTTTTTGAGCTTTAGTTTTGTGATCTGTAAAAAGAGGATAATATTTGTCTTTCAGGTTGGTTGGTGGATTAGAGAAAATATATGCAAAATATCTTGGAGTACCTAGTTCCTAGTAGGCATTCAAAATGTTCGTTGTGGATGATATTATATTATTGATGAACTAATTAATCTATGATTGGATTATAATAGAATATCTATTCTCATATATTATTCTGATATAACTAACATAATTTATACTTCCTCTATGATCATGCAAAGTAAGGCATCTTCTGTGGGATGCAATATCACATCTAAAAAGTTTGTCTGATGTTAAACCTCTTTCCTATTGTCCTGCCACCATGGCATGGCAGCAGCTGTTCTTAGTCACTATTCTGTATAACTCTAAAATGCTTCGTATGTGTTAATTCATTGCTTAGTGAAGGTAGCACAATTGTGTCCATCCTAACACTCCCACTGATTAGTTTATTACAATCCCAACAGAGAACATCATAGAATTGAAAAGAGAAATTATTTTTTAAGATATTCCTCAGGTATGGGCATTTATTATCTACTTAGTCACTTCTAGGAAGTAAGAGGCACTCAGCCTAATTGGCTCATCATATTTTCTGGACCGTTCTAGTTATTAGAAAAATATTTCTTATATTGAACAGAAATTCAACTATAACTACTATCCATTAGTCATACTCCTGCTCATTGCAGCAGTGTAAAACAGATTTACATCTTCCTCCACATGACAGATATGAGTGGAATTTTTCTGTGCCTGAAAATCAAGTTCAAATTCTTTAGCACGCTCTGTACTTTTCTCTAATGTACTCACCAGCTACTTCTTCCCTGCATACCACATTTCAGCAACAGCAAGTGACAAGCTATTTCTTGTCTCCATGTTTGCACATACTCTTTCTAAGGAATATTGGAAAGTATTTAAAACCTGTATTACCTCAAGTGTTCCTGAAGTGACAACTTCGTGCTGTCTATTGAGTAACTCTTAAAATGGCATCATTTCTTCCTCGGTTAAACCCTATTTATAATGAATGATTCAGGCTTCCTGTTCTGTGACACTTAAAATGTTCTGTATTGAAACATCAACTCAGTTTGTTTGTGTTAAGAAGAATATTCTGGAAGAACAAGGTAACTGTAGGCATATTTGAACATGAAGAGGGTTGGACAAAGTTTGGAGCAAAAATGTACTGTCTGAGGGGAGCAGGTTCATGTGGTATGCTACGAAAAAGAATTCAAAGGCATAGCCATAGATAAGAAATAGTAAAATAAAGAAATATGTATTAAATAGTTTGGGGGAGGCAGAAAAACCTCAGCACTCAGCAGTTTACTGTGTAGCATCTAATGATCCTTGATTAGTTTCTAAAGATAAATGACTGAATTTGATATTTATCATGTGTACATATTTCTTTCATTTCATTTCTGTTACTTTACTCCTTTATTTCTAAATATCGTTGACCCTTGAACAATTTGGGGGTCAGGAGTGCCGACCCTCCATGCACTTGAAATTCTGAGTCGAATTTTATTGTTGGCTCTCCCTATCCATGGTTCTGCATCCGTGGATTCAACCAACATCAGATCCTGTAGTACTGTAGTATTTACAATTGGGAAAAAAATCTGTGTATAAATGGACCCTTGCAGTTCAAACCCATGTGGTTCATGGGTCAATTGTATTTGACGTATACAGTTTTAGTAGTGTTTTGCAAGCAGCAGGGGTCACTTAAGAATTTTGACAAAGCCCATCAGATAAAGATCACAAGGAACATATCTGTAGTGAAACAAAATCTATTAGATTTATCACTTTCTTCAGCAAGAGAGAGAATACACCGTGAGAAACTGTGAATTGGATAGCTTAGTAAGAAGAGAGAGGGATTTTTATACAGTTTGGGCTTACAATGAAAAACTCTACAGTGAGATTCCAGGAAAGTAGGGATTAACTCTGTATTGAGTACTAGATCGGAGGGAACTATTGTTAAGAAAATAGAAGGGTTGTGTGACCTTGGTGGTGTCCCATTATCAGAATTTGAGTGTCTAATAAGAATATCATAGTCTGATTACTAGCAGAGCTGAGAAGCAGACTCAATAGTTTATGTTCCTGGAAAATAAACGTGTCTGAAAAGGCCCTATCTGATAGAACCATTTAAAAACATTAGAATGTTCATATTTACACCATCATATTATTTCTACATATTGGACAATTATTGGAAAAATAAAACTACTCAATGGAACTGAAGAAAAAGTGCTAAGTTTTCATTCTCAGAAAATAGTTTGAACAACCTTCAGGAGATAGATTGCTTTGAAAGACTATTATTTTGCTTAATTGATTAATGACTTTCGAAATTTTAGCTTCAGGGACTCTTTTAAAGATTAAGTTAAAATATAATACTGCTTTTGATTAAAATAATAATTGCCCTGTTATTTAAGGGTTGTCTTTCTCCTTCAAATGAACTTGTGCCGTTGCTGGAAAAAAAAAAAAAAAAAGTGCCAGATCATCAACATCTGAGGTAGAGTCAGAAAGAAGTATAACTTAATTGTATTAAAATGTATCATTTTAACATCATTAATCTTTCCTTTTCAAGGAAAAGGCAATAACTAATGGGTGGAATTTTGATAACCTATGAAAAGTTAGAGAATCCTCAGTCTGGACGTATAGAGTATCTTTCCAACTACACTACCATCCCAACATGAATAATTTTTTGGATAAATGCATTGTCAGCATCTACAGACTGAGCAAGAGCGCTTTCTTTTGCTTAGTGAGGTAATGTAACCTGTTAATATTCCAGGTCACTACCTTGAGAGCTTTCAGTAGGTAAGCAATTTGGACTTGCAGAGAATGAGCACAGGGAGAACAAATACATCAATACCTGATTGCTGAGGCAAAGACAAATTTGTAGCATTTCACTCTTCAACATAAGGGATCTTAAGAAGAGACCAAATGTACTGTAAGGATGGAAAACACTCATTGCCAAGCAGCAAAGTTATTCCTGTGATACAACGTAAGCCAAAACGTGTTGTAAGATGGGCTTGTTATAAAAGAATACTTAACCATAATGAGATACAAGCAGGAGATGTGTTATAAAACAATCTTCTGTGTGTTAGAATTTGGAAAAAGGCAGATTTATCCTGTAGGTGTCCAATGAGGAAGAGTTATGGAGACCTTGTCCTAAGGTGATTTCATCAATAAGGCAATGATCTAGCAAGCACCCAGGGGCTAATGATACTATGATGCATCAGCAGCTTTTAACTTTCATTAGCCAAGGACAAAATTTAAAAAGTTGATAAATAACATTAACAAAAGTACAGTTATGAAACAAGCATATGAAATTATTAAAGTTTTAGATGTCATAATATATATGGATTTACGTCTCAGGTGCAATCATCTTGCTACTACAAAAAGAAATAATGGATATGTAATAACTTTGTTAATTAAAAATCCCTACACAGAGAAGTTGGCATTTGACAAAATAAAAATGCACATTATAGATACAAAATGAAGAGATTTGAAAACTTTAGTTTAATGTGAATTCCTATAATGTCAACCAAGTGCTAGGCGAAAAGCCACATGCCTACAGGAAGCAAGTATCTTCCCTTGGTTCAGCATAGTCTATGACTGCTGGCTTCACTCTGCCTAATTCTGGACATCAGAGTTCACTTGGCAAAGAGAACTAGTCCTTCAGTGTCTTAAAATGCTTCTCATAGTAAGAAGACAATATTTTAAATATACTGGTGTGTTCACAGCTAAGGGGAGGAAAGAGAGACCATTCATCAGGCTCCCTCAAAATCCCAATAATTCTATTTAATGAGAATTTGGAAGCTCTGAAAAGTTAAATAACTTGTCTAATATAGTGATTTTTCTGCCTTGATGCACTCTCCCCTCTGTCTTCCTTTGCATTCCTCCTAATATAGCAGTCTTGGGAGAGTAAACTTTGAGATGCTAGTTTAGCAGGAGTGCAGGGCATATAATTTCTGAGTTGTGCCCTCTAGGCAATTATTGTCTCCAACCTATGGAGATGGTAAAACTGTCCACCTTCTCCAGACCAATCTTGACCAATAATTTTGTGAAAGGGAATCTTTGAGTTACACCCACCTTTGTTACTTTTTATGTAATTTTTTTTTAATTTCATATTTTTATTTTTTTCCATTTCTAGGCTTGCATCCCAGTTTCTAGTTTGCTTAAAGAAGCCTCACTGAAGCATTTTTACTGTTCAATTTCACCATGTCTATCAGCATCAGTATCTGGGGAAACAATGTGTTCTGACACAGAACAGTACTCCCAAAGTAAAATGTATTAATTAGCTGGGACTATAGCTTGATAAAATAACTTAAGTGACTAATAGTTTGGGGCATGATTTATATCTATTCATATCATTTAAAATGTAAGGCCCATAGGTAAAGACTCTTTGATAGCTATATTCAGGCTCAGCTCCATTCTCAGATGTCATTATCAATTTTGACTCGAGGCAGTAAGAATTTCAATGGTCTCAGCTCTACACTTTGGGCTTGAGCATCAAGCAGTATCTGAGGCCAGTTCAACCCTAGAACTGGGTCCTGGGTTTCGATAATTGCTCCTAAGTCTGGGCTGTAAGTCCTCTTCTACTGATGTACAACAGTTTTTCTGAGTCTCTTCCTTAATCCTTCCTTTCTTCTTTCCACTTTCGTGTCAGACCTCTGTCTCAAGACTGAAAGCTTATTCAAACCCTGTTCCAGAGAACAGAAGCAGTAGTTTCTTGAGATAGTCAGAGAGGGAGAAACAATTTATATCAGAGTTTTTGAAAATGGCTGCCTGGACTCTTACTAAATACATGTTCTTCCAAAAGCATGTTTCATTGTCAAATATATTTGGAAAACAATGCATAAAAAATGCCTGCCGCTAAAGGCACAATGCACTATATCACGTTAACTGTGTTAAAAGTCCTGAAAACAAACTGTTCAGTGCTTATTAACCCCATGTTTTTCAAACATATTTGACAAAGCACTCCCCCAACCCCCCCCCACCTCCACCCTGGTAATACCTGTTAATAGCCCACGGGAATGTGTTCTAAGAAACACATTGGAAACGTTGGCTGTAATTTACTCTGAAATGAAGTTTAGCCTCACATGAGAGCACCATGCTAGCTGATTACCAAATTTTACTGCCTGTGGTTGCTTTTGCAACAGCAGGTAGTTGTTCACATCTGGTGCCAGAGGCCAGGAGTTGAATCCTGATTTTATCACCACTAGTTGTACGAATAGGGGCAGTTTAATCTGGGCCTAAATTTCCTCTTTGCAAAATGTGTTTGTTATGAAAATTCAATTAGTTGACACACATAAAGTTCTTGTGTGTATAGTACATAGTAAGCATCAGTGTAACTGGTAAGACCTGTCTCTTTCAACAGGCTAAAGCTGCAGAGGAGGTGCACAGAATTCAGCAGATTATTATTTTTTTAAAATAAATAAATAAAAAGCTCATCAGGGCTTCCCTGGTGGCGCAGTGGTTGAGAGTCCGCCTGCCGATGCGGGGGACACGGGTTCATGCCCCGGTCTGGGAAGATCCCACATGCCGCGGAGCGGCTGGGCCCGTGAGCCATGGCCGCTGGGCCTGTGCATCCGGAGCCTGTGCTCCTCAGGGGGAGAGGCCACAACAGTGAGAGGCCCGCCTACTGCAAAAAAAAAAAAAAAAAAAAAAAAAAAGCTCATCAGCCCAAAGAGTAAATGGGATACAGTGAATGAATAAATCTTTTACAAAAAAAAAAAAAAACCCCACAAAAACATTTTGCTACTGACAGAGCAAAATGACAAGAAAAAAAACAGACAAAATCCTTGGATACCATTTTGTATTTTTATAACATTTCCCCAATGTGTCTTTATTTTCTGCTTTCTAGCAGTTTTTCTCCTGAAATTCATGGTAAAAAAAACCAAAACAAAACAAACAAAAAAAACACCCACCTTAGAAATCATCAAGAATGTTTGAGATTTCTTGGAGAGTGACATGGAAAGTAGTAAGGCAGTAGAAACTGTTACTTAGAGGAATAAGGCCTGGTGAAAATATGGGAGGTGGTAGCCAGAGGGAGCCAGTAACTTAATTAAGTCTCACAGGAGAACCAAGACTGCATCTTAAGTGAGGAAAATGAAAACAGGATGTTTTTAGGGCAGGCTCTGTCAACAGGGGGCCCTCCCCTTCTCTTGTCCTCCCCGCCTTGGATAGTGTTTTTAAAATCCCAATATATTGTCTTTAGCTTTTTAAGTTTCAGAAAGATTAAGAATATTAAAACATGGAAGTTTTGATAATAGAACCTCACTTTGGAGAGATGGATCATTTATTCTGAAAAATTAGTGTCTAGGGGAAACAACAGCCATGAAAGGCAAGCAGGCAGTTGAAGTGAAACTTCAGTAGTAGCTCAGCACAAAGAGTCCACATATAAAACAACAGATTAGAAACTTGAGCAACCTATCCTGGGCAAGAAATTTCAAACAGGACAAGGAGTATAGACAATTTGCGACCTTGGAATGTAGCATGTATTTATTTATGTCTTAAAGTACTGCCTGGAACATGCCCATGGGTGGGGAAGAAAGTATTCAAAGCATATATGAAACATATCAATACATATTAATAATTTACCAATCCCATTTCCGGCAAACTGTTAAACTCATGCCAAGCAGAAACAGGGGAAAGACTGTAGTAATTGTACATAAATATTCAGAACACGATTATGTACTTTATTTTGTGAATGATAACAGGGCAAATGAATCAAAGTAAATATCTTTTGTTCTTCAACTTTTCCATAAATTATGGTTCTTCAAGCCTTCTTGGTCTTTTTGTCTTAGTGAGCTGAAGCCTAGTTTTCTAGATTTTCTCATCCACACCTATGGTTTTAGTTATCCTTTATATTCTGACAACATGAATTTTCTTCCCAGCCCAGATGTTTTCTCTACTTCCTGAGTAATTTATTCAGCTACACGTATATGTCCAACACAGAACTCTTGATCTCCAACCCCAAATCCATTTAGTTTGCAAACTGATAAATTAGGAATTTCCCATGGCACCACTCTGTTCCTCATCATCCACATGAAATTCACCACTGATTCCTTCTACAAGCCATTAAATGATCATTTAAAACATTAATTTCATGATTATATGGAATTTATTTAACCATCTTCTCTTTTAGGTATGTAAGTTGTTTCTCTGTTTTTATTGTTATATGTGATATAAATGTATAAAAACGTATAATAAGCTCAGTAATGTATTGGATAACATAGTATATAAATCATTTCATAATTCCTCATCATTTCACTGTTGATGGTTTCAGACCTCCTGGAAGCCATATGTTACATCCATAAAATTGGTCTTTGACAGAGAAAAATAATGATGATGCCAAATGTTTTGATTACTCTTAAAATGAATAGTGTCAATTTTCCTTCATTATCTGTGCCCTTGTAAATGTTTTCATCAGGAACTCAAGAAGACTTGATGCACAAGAGACACTTGTAGAACTAATTTACAGACGTTTCAGTGCCCCTACAGAGCGCAGGCAAAAGCTTCTTTTGTTGAACGTATTCAAGGAGACACTTGCTTTGTGAAAATAAGTCCTTGAAATGGAAAAGAATATTTGGAACACAGATATAAAGATGGGTACAATATTTACAACTATTGTTTTTCTGAAACTAATTATCATCATGACTAGTACTTACTGAATACTAACTCCAGCTAGGAACTGTTAGGAGCTTTGCAGGTGTTTCCTCTTGATGATCCAATGCAGTTGGTACTGTTGTTATCACTATACTGCAAAGAAGAAAAACGAATCTCATAAAGTTCAAAATGTATTTACCTAGAGCTAGTACTTACAAAGAGATAACGCTTTTAATATTATGTTATACTGGTATCACCTATATTTTTAAATATTACTTAGAGTACTAGATATAGTACCTTCTGGAAATAGGGAGCTTGTGACAGAGATTTGGAAACAAAAATTCTTTCTCTTTATTTTGTACATCCAATGTTTGAATCAATTTATTGATATTAAATGGTCTCAGGATTCTTATCATGTTATAATATATACATATATATATATAAAATTATAAATGAATTTTATTGAGCCGTTACTGTATACATTGCTCTTATTTAATCATCACAAGAAATCTGAGGTAAGTTCTGCTGTTTACTATGACATGACCTTTTACATGTGGCTTTTTACTGCTTATGTGACCTTGGACAAGTTACCTGAACTTATAGTGCCTGCATTTCTTTATCTGAAGAACCTACCTCAAAGGGTTGTTGTAAAAATTAAATTAATAAAAAACATCTAAAATATTTAGCAGGCACCCTCTTCCCAAAAACAAACACTGAGAACAACTGTAACTGTTGATGTTTTACTTCTTCAAGATTAGCTTGAACACTACCTCCTCTTCACAAATCCTGTAGGCAGGATTAGATGTCTGTCTTTACACTGTACCTTGATAATACACGTTACTAGCATTTGTGGAAGGAAATCAGCCAGAACACCCTTAGCATGAGCTTTTATTCTAGAATGTGGAACATGAAAAGTTCCAGAGGAACATCTAACATGAGAAAGGAGGGCGAAATATTTTATCAGGTTTTAGCAGCAGGAGGCTGTTCAAAGTTCAGGTCGACTTCAGCCAGAGGCTGTCCGCTGGAGTGCAGCACATTTTGGAAATGGACAAATTGGATGGTTATGTGGATTAGCGGCCACTATTAGGAGAATCTGGATTTTGAGAATAGAGGAATTGTCCTTGAAAATTAGCAGCCATTATTTGGGCAGTCTGGATATATCAAGGGGGGGTGAAGAGAACCAGTTAGGGTAAATGTCAAATTCAAGAAGGGGTGGGGAGGAACAACTACAAGGAACAAGGACAGTCAAATGCTTTCAGAGAAATTCTCAAGACTCACACTTGTACCATTTCCTTTTTTTTTTTTTAGTTGTTTGCTTATATATTTGTCTTCCAGGAAAATGTGAGCTTCTGCAAGAGAGGAATCATTATTTTTCATTTTTTTCCTCCAACTTATGTTTGTGGATTGAATTAATAGACTCTTCCTATTTCCTGTGTACACATAGTTTCAGAGACTCAGAGCAACTTGGGTCTCCCAGATGGAATGGATTTAGAATAGATTATTCAACATGTGCAGCTCAATTTAAATCAGAACAAACTGTATTCTTATGGTAGGAAAATGTTTCACAAGGCATATTTTGTAAAACACTAAGTTTGCAGATTTTGTATTAACAAAAGTTAATAGGAAAATGACAGTTGTTAAAATGTTTAGAAAATGGTGGACCATATACCGTTAAGTGGCCGTTCTTAAGTGTTTCTGAGGTTTTAAACATGAGCATGTATTATGACTCTTTGAAACAGGAATGTATTATGAAGGGTATCTAAATTTATTTTAAATGAGACTCCCTCCTTTTGCTTTTAGTTGCATCTTTAGGTGCAAGTATTTCACAGCTCATCCTTTGAAAAATGTGGGGCTAGGATGTTTCTTCAGACAAATTTTCTTAACATACAAGCTTTATCCCATTAGTTCTACACAAGACATTTTGGCATTAGAGCACCGCAGAACATGACAGGAAAGAATGAACTGGGTCCACAAACTCTCCATATAAAAATCTCAGTTACTTCATTCTTAACAGGAGAAAACTGCAGGGCCAACACTCATAACTTTTTTTTTTTACATTAAACAAAATAGTAAAGTAGATTATAGCTCTGTTATCACTTTCTCCCTCTCAATTCCAAATTCCACTTTTTCTCAATGAGCGCAAATCATCTTTCTTTTCATAAATGAGTAAACAAAGGCCAGAATGGTTACCTTTCTTGCCTGAGGTCAAGAAAATGAGTCAAGGCCAGATGTTTATCCAGGATGGAAGCATTTCGTTTCCCCAGGCTGCTCCACTCCCCAGGACACCCTGCTGCCACACACTGTCTTAGTGACTAAAATGACTCCTATATAATTCAGTTGAAGCCCATTAGTTTTCAAATACCAAAGATTTCTAACACAAACAAGTTATTTAAATAAATAAACAAGTTACTTTAAAAAACGTAACCACTCTTCTTTTTTTTTTAAACATCTTTATTGGAATATAATTGCTTTACAATGTTGTGTTAGTTTCTGCTGTATAACAAAGTGAATCAGGTATATGTATACATATGTCCCCATATCCCCTCCCTCTTGTGTCTCCCTCCCACCCTCCCTATCCCACCCCTCTAGGTGGTCACAAAGCACCGAGCTGATCTCCCCGGGCTATGTGGCTGCTTCCCACTAGCCATCTGCTTTACATATGGTAGTGTATATATGTCAGTGCCACTCTCTCACTTCGTCCCAGCTTACCCTTCCCCCTCCCCGTGACCTCAGGTCCATTCTCTATGTCTGCATCTTTATTCCTGTCCTGCCCCTAGGTTCTTCAGAACCATTTTTTTTTTAGATTCCATATATATGTGTTAGCATACAGTATTTGTTTTTCTCTTTCTGACTTACTTTACTCTGTATGACAGACTCTAGGTCCATCCACCTAACTACAAATAACTCAATTTCGTTTCTTTTTATGGCTGAGTAATATTCCATTGTATATATGTGCCACGTCTTCTTTATCCATTCATCTGTCGATGGACACTTAGGTTGCTTCCATGTCCTGGCTGCTGTAAATAGTGCTTCAATGAACATTGTGCTACATGACTCTTTTTGAATTATGTCTTCTGTGTCTTCTACAACCACCATTTTTTCTCCAAATTTATAGTCTCATTAATTCTATTAAATCAGCAAGTTATCTTTGGAGAAAGGACTTCACCTAGAACCATAGGTCTAAAACTCTATAGACTTTTCTCTCCTCACAGATCTTTCTCTATGGATATATGGGAGCTGAGCACATGGACAACACCAGACCTCAATTATAGTTAATTGTCTTTTTCCTGATTAAGGAAAGGCAGGCACTGAGTTGAAGTAGAGGGAGCCTGCATTCTGGTGTTTCTCTAGAGTAACAGTTACTTTTAAATTACATCAGTGATAAATGAATGCATTCACTTTGTAAACAAATCAGTCATACAGACAAGACAAACAGCATCCCTTGAAGGTCCCTCCTTATATTTGCCATTGTTAGTGGTTTGTGGTATGTACGTACAGACCCATTTCTACACATTTACATTTATAATGCACATACTGGCCTAAAACATATAATATTGTTGCATATGTTTTTACTGTAAGTGAATTTAATTCAGTTGTTCTTTCACTCTGAAATGTGTAAGATCTTTCCAAACCACTGTTTAGATCCATCACATTAATTTTAATTGCTACATAGGAATTTCTGAAATTTCTGTTTGTGTTTTCTCTAATTTAAGTTCTTCTAATGAAAGTCTCCATCTTGTCATCTATTTTTTTTAACACATTATGCATTTTTATTTTATTTTTTGTCTAGTACATGTAATATATGACTGTCCTGTAAGTCCATTTCTATTGTCTCTTAATTTCTTCTTTAAACTTGAATCCTAACATGCCTGTTAACTTTTTTAATGAATCTAGTTTCTGTATGGAAAAAAATCACAGAAATCATCTGTGGCTCTGAAGAATAACAGCTTTCTCCAGAGGAAAGTGTAGCTTATTCCAGTGAGGAACTGAGCTTACTTGGAGCTCTGTTTCAGTTGTGAGGCTTGTCTGTTTTGATGCATCACTATTCCTGGTGTGTAATTGGTCACATCTGAAAGTTGCAAGCATTTGCCATGTCCCTCCACTGCCACAGGATCTGAAATTGATTTTCCTCCTCACCCTGGAGACTAATGAAAGGTTTGCTTAGCTTTTCAGACTCTGTTCTGCTTTGACACCTGCCTCATGTCAAAAAATGTTGGGCTCACTTTTCTTCATGTCCCTTCCTACTAGTGTCTTCATTCCTTAAGTCCTCAGTGTCTCGGTAGATCTCTGCTGCCTTCAAGCGTATATATTTTAAATATTTTTTCTAGCTTTTATAGGGTTTGTCTTACCTAAGTTAGTCCTCCACAGCCAGAAGTTAAAGTGCCTTCAAATGACTTTTAAATACTTAACATATGTCCCTATCACTTGTAAATAAAATAAATAGAAAAGAATACCATAATCATGTACCACTGGAAAAGGTAAAAATGTTGGCAACATTCTAGATTGGATGAGAAACCACAGACATGCACTGTCATAATATTTTAAGACTGTAAATTATACTTTATCTTAATAAGCAGTTTAGTAATACTTAACCAAATTTTGAAATGTTCATTCACTTTGATCCACTATTTTCTCTTCCAGAAATGTATCTTAATTATACACTCTTACAAATGTGCTTTATTACAAAACTGAAAATGAATTTCAGTACTATTTATAGTAGCAGATTTCTACAAATTATCTAGATGTCTGTTACTAATGGATTAGCAGATCAATTTAATGAAGTTTGGTGAACCCATTCAAGGGGATACTACAGAGCTATTAAAAATGTGAGATAGAATTATCTAGATAGAATTAGAAATAAAAAGAACAATCTTCTAAATATACTACAATCTTCACATTATAGTAAATAAGAGAGAAAATGTCAGAAAAGTATACTTAATGTGCCATGACCTTTGGTTAAAATGGTGTGAGTGTGTATGCTTGAAAGTATGTAACTGAAATAGTGATTGCCTCAAGGACAAGAATCGTGAAGGGAACTGGAAATCTGGGAATTAGGGATAAATTGTCATATTACTTTTCACCGTATTTACTTTCCCATGCCACTCCCAGGATTTGCTACCTAGTTTACTGCTCAAATTTATTCGATTAAAATAGGATAATTTGCCCCCAATAATGAAGTGGATGCAGTCGAATCACTGGGCCTGTAGAATTGACCAAGGAGTTAGTTATTGATTTTTCACCTTCATTATTCCTTTAAGTACAGTGTTACAACATGTTTGTATGAGAGTATGTGAGATCAGTGATCTGTAGGTTCACCTGAATCTGGGCCTTCTATATTTAAGTGAAGATGAGCAACAAATGACTGATGCTCAACATCAAATAAGGGTGGTTCCCCATTGAGAGATATATTGAATTATCTCCTGACTTTCGAATATATAATAATTAATATTTTAATTTTCTGGTACTATATGAATGTGACCAGGCATTTCCTCTGATTCATTCAAAAAGTTCACACAAATCCCCATAGAAATATTTCATGGGGATGGATTTACCCATCTTTGCCTTCTTAAGAACAAGTTTTTGTACCATCTTTGACACAGTTGTCAATGTTAATATGCTGGCCAATGGCTACATAGAGAGTACAAAGTTTAGAAAGCTTTCCAATGGATTTTAGCCATCTGAAGTATTAATGAAGAGATTAGTATATAAGTTATTAATCTAAAATCAAAATCAGTTAGTTTACTTAGGACTTTGGATCAAAAATTTTGATCAGGATTTTGATATGAAGCCAAATATCTTCAAGGCTAATATTAAAGACATGAAACACCCTATGATCTTTTGTATGGCAAAATTATTTTGCCAAGTATCTGAAAAGGAATCTAAGTACCCTGCTGTGTGACCTAGTTACTCTCTAATAACTAGTTCTAATAAAACTTTAGTAGCTGTGTGATACATGATATGAGAGTCAAGCTGAAAGATTCAGAGAAAAATATATCTGTACTTCTTCATGCTATCACAGCCTATGTGGACAATTTAAGTATTATGAAATATAACTGGCAGTGTCTTTACAGTTAAAAAGGATACACTTCTGTGCTTTAGACTTTGGATTATGTGTTACCACAGTTATTATGAAATTAGCACTGACAGCATTAAGAAGGCTTAGTTTACCATCTTTACTATTACAGGAGGAAAATCCAGTTCCATATAGGGTGATTATTTATGAGATTCCTGGTCCATTCTAATGGAGAAGAAGGTAGTCCCTTAAGTAATATAGCCAGTTATTTTCTGACTTAATAAGATGATTCTAATATAGGTAAGTGGCAGAAAGCAGAGACAAAGGCACATGTTAGCCATCACATGGAATAAGGTATACTAAACCCTAAAATCACAAATTTGGAAATTAAAGTTCTCTTAGAACTCAATCATCTAATTCATACCTCACTGTGATACATGACTTTATTTTATTCAGACATTTACTATATTCATTCTTTTTTACATTTTCTCTCATAAGAAAATATGTTTTGCATGAAAAACAATTATACTTTTTTAGTTAAAATATAATTGACTTACAATATTATATTAGTTTCAGGTATACTACATTAGTTTCAGGTGTACTGTATTCAACATTTTTATAGACTACAAGATGATCACCATGATAAGCCTAATTACCATCCATCACCATACAAAGTTATTACAATATTAACTATATTCCCTATTCTGTATATTACATCCCCATGCCTTATTTATTTTATAACTGGAAGTTTGTACCTCTTAATCTCTCTCACCTATTCTACCCAGCCCCCAACCCCCTCCTCCCCCCAGCAACCACTTGTTTGTTCTCTGTATCTACGAGTCTATTTCTGTTTTGTTACATTTTTTGTTTGTTTGTTTGAAACAATTGTACTTTAACAGATTTGGTTCTATAAACCTCATCACATTTTGAATGGAATTTAATGTTTTGATGTGTCACAATACTTACTTAATATTGCACATTAGGCTGACTTAAAACATTTTGGTTTTGATGAAATTTACCCACAGTCAAAATGCCAAGATCAATATTTTGTTAATATACCATATGTCAACCAACTAATTTTGCCTTTATTTTCATATTTACCATTGCAGATTGAAAATGTTTCTTTCTTTTTAATAGCTTCAGCATAATGTATCATCTTGTTGTAGATATTTTATATTGATATAAAGAAAAACTGCTTTTAGAATCAATTGGGAACCAAGTCAGTATGAAGATAATTAAAATGACAAATTTGTCAGAAACATGTTACTTATTACAGTAACATAATTGTCTATTCTGAGATGATTTAATTTCGGATGGATGAAAACAAAAGTTTTATTCCATGACTCTGTTAAATAATTGAAGTCAGTACAATTGTATCTCAGTATCCACAGGGGGATTGGTTCCAGGACCCCTATGGATATCAAAATCTAAGGATGTTCAGGTGCCTTATTTAAAATGGTGCTTTTATTTGCATTAATCTAGTAGATGGATTGAAAAAGATGTTGAGATTTATGTTAAAGAGTGTTCTGCCTATGTTTTCCTCTAAGAGTTTTATAGTATCTGGTCTTAAGTTTAGGTCTTTAATCCATTTTGAGTTTATTTTTGTGTATGGTGTTAAAGAATGTTCTAATTTTATTTTTTTACATATAGCTGTCCAGTTTTCCCAGCACCATTTATTGAAGAGACTGTCTTTCCTCCATTTTACAGTCTTTCCTCCTTTGTCATAGATAAATTGGCCATAGGTGCCTGGGTTTATCTCTGAACTTTCTATCCTGTTCCATTGATCTGTATTTCTGTTTTTGTGCCAGTACCATACTGTTTTGATGACTGTAGCTTTGTAGTATAGTCTGAAATCAGGGAGGCTAATTCCTCCAACTGTTTTTCTTTCTCAAGATTGCTTTGGCTGTTCAGGGTCTATTGTGTCTCCATACAAATTTTAAGATTTTTTTGTCCTGGTTCTGTGAAAAATGTCATTGGTAATTTGATAAGGATTGCATTGAATCTGTAGATTGCCTTGGGTATTATAGTCACTTTGACAATATTGATTCTTCCAGTCCAAGAACATGGTATATCTTTCCATCTGTTGATGTCATCTTCAATTTTTTTCGTCAGTGTCTTATAATTTTTGGAGTACAGGTCTTTTGCCTCCTTAGGTAGGTTTAGTCCTAGGTATTTTATTCTTTTTGATGCTATGGTAAATGGGATTATTTCTTAATTTTCTCTTTCTGCTCTTTCGTTATTAGTGTATAGAAATGCAACAGATTTTTGTGCATTAATTTTGTATTCTGCAACCTTACCAAATTCATTGATTAGTTTTAGTAGTTTCCTGGTGGCATCTTTAGGATTTTCTATGTTATAGTATCATGTCTCCTGCAAACAGTGACAGTTTTACTTCTTCTTTCCCAATTTGGATTCCTTTTATTTCTTTTTCTACTGTGATTGCCATAGTTAGTACTTCCAAAATTATGTTGAATAAAAATGGGAAGAGTGGACATCCTTGTCTTGTTCCTGATCTTGGAGGAAGTGCTTTCAGCTTTTCACTGTTGAGTATGATGGCAACCGATGAGGGATTACTCTCCAAAATTTACAAACAGCTCATGCATCTCAATATCAAAAGAAATAAAAAATAAAAAAATAACCCAACCAAAAAAGGGGCAGAAGACCTAAAGAGACATTTCTCCAAAGAAGACACACAGATGGCCAAGAGGCACATAAAAGATGCTCAACATCACTAACTATTAGAAAAATACAAATCAAAATTACAACGAGATATCACACCAGTCAGAATGGCCATCCTCAAAAAAATCTGCCAACAATAAATCCTGGAAAGGGTTTGGAGAAAAGGGAACCCTCCTACACTGTTGGTGGGAACGTAAATTAGTACACCCACTATGGTGAACAGTACAAAGGTTCCTTAAAAAACTAAAAACAGAGCTACCGTATGATCCAGCGATCCCACTCTTGGTCAGATACCCCAAAAAAAAAACCATAGTTCAAAAGGATACATGCCTCCCAATGTTCATTGCAGCACTGTTTATAATAGCCAAGACATGGAAGCAACCTAAATGTCCATTGACAGATGAATGGATAAAGACATGATACATATATACAATGGAATATCACTCAGCCATTAAAAAAGAATGAAATAAGGCCATTTGCAGCAACATAGATGGACCTGGAGATGATCATACTAGGTGAAGTAAGTCAGACAGAGAAAGACAAATATAATATGATAACACTTATATGCAGAATCTAAAAAAAATGATAGAAATGAACTTATTTACAAAACAGAAACAGACTCACAGACTTAGAGAATGAACTTATGGTTACCAGAAGGGATGGGTGGCAGGGAAGGATAGATTGGGAGTTTGGGATTGACATGTACACACTGCTATATTTAAAGTAAAATGACTCTCCATTAAATAAATAAGTAAGTAAGTAAGTAAATAAATAAATAAATAAATAAATAAATAAATAAAATGGTGTAGTATTTGCGTAACAGCCTACACACATCCTCCCATATACTTTAAATCATCTCTAGATTGCATATACATTAATGTTAATACAATGTAAATGCTATGTAAATAGTTTTCCTGTTTGGAACTTTCAGAATTATTTTTTCTGAATATTCTGAATCCACGGTTGTTTGAATCTGAGGACATGGAACCTGCTAAAGAGGGATGACTATATTATCCATTTCTAAAATCAAACAACAAAAATTGAGAAGGACTAATGTTTTCTATCGTTATTGTGAAAAGATACATCTTTCTTCAATAGGAAATATCATTGAATCTTCTTACATTTTAAACAAAGCTACAGAAAATAAATGTAATCCAATAAGAGAAGCTTATAGAATTTTTTAAGGAGAAAAATCAAGCTCAATGAGAGTAAACAAAACATCTAGTATTGTATCTGGCATGTACTACTTCCTGAATTTATAATTGTTGAATAAATAAAATGAGGCAGCATCAGAGATTTCTAGCACGAATAACTTTATCATGGAACTAATTACCATAAATGTATAAATTCTATTCTTATGAAGAAGTGATCATTTACCACTATTCTGTATCTAGTTCAAGCTTCTGCTTATAATGTAGTGGGTTGGGTAGTGTCTCCCTCATATCCATTCCCCCTAGACTCTCAGAATGTGACCTTATTTGGAAATAGGGTATTTTGCAGATGTCATTAAGAACCTTGAGGTGATATCTTCCTGGATTTAGGTTGGGTCCTCAATCCAGTGACTGGTGTCCTTAAGAGAAGAAGAATGGACACAGAGAGGCACATAGGGAAAGCCGTGTGAAGATGGAGGCAGAGGTTGGAGTGATGCTGCCACAGACCAGGGAACACCAGGATTATCAGAAGCCGGAAGAGACAAGAAGTATTCTCCCCTAGAAACTTCAGAGGGAGCATGGCCATGCCCACACCTTGATTTTGGACTTCTGTTCTCCAGAACTGTGAGAGGAAAAAAATTTTCTGTTTTTTTAAGCCACCAAGTTTGTGGTAATTTGTTGCAGTAGCTCTAGGAAACTAATACAGACATAGAAGGCTAGAAAATGCATTATTCTCATCCTTAAAATAAGAACACAATTTAGATAATCTCCAAATCACAGTTTTTTAATGAAATCTGTCAAAGCACTGAGGTTGGAAGGCATCTGACTAACCCAAAATCTAGGCAAAGACAAATGACACCAAGGAGAGACAGGAAGCAGACACCTGATTCCTTGGGGTAAACAATAGTCAGATGTCATGAATCTGTAACAATAAATCAGCTAATCTTTTTCAAAGAATTACTGAAGGCTGACTGTGGCTACAGTGAGAAAATAGAACCTACCGTAATAATGGCACCCTTGATGGAAATTCAGTGACTTTCAGACTCCTACCCAGTGAACTAATCAGTGGTTATGAGAAAGATCTGGACACAGCAAGAGGCCAGGAAAGTCACCCTCATGTTGTTCAGGTGTGGGGGGAAGTGAGCAGAGGCCATGTGGGGAAAACGGGCAGCCTCACCTCCATCCTTCTCTGTTACCTCTTTTAAAGTCTTTAATGATGATTTTGGAAAATAGCATCAAATTCTGTCAACACTGGGGCACTGGCTAAGAAAAAACTGGGTTTTAGAAAGAAGGAGGGAAAGGAAAATGTCTTGTACCCAGATCATTAGAGAACTCCTCCTTCTGGGTGAGGGACAAGATAAATAAGAATCCCCACCAGACACAGGAACACAGTGCACGCCTAGAATGGATAATACACCAGAGAAACAGATACTCTCCCATGAGTATTCACCACCACCATCAGCCAGCAAATGTCCAGTAACGAGTAATAGCATCTACTACTGGGATGGAGCAGAAGCATGGAGAAAGAACGTCTCTGAGGAGCACGCACAAAGGGAAAACCTTACACTGTGGGTGGGGCTGATAAACTCACTGGGAAGCACAAGGTGACCTTACAGGAATACAAAGCCTGTGGGGAACTGATAAGAGCTGATCGAAACAAGAAATCCCAAACACAGCTCAATTCCTGGCCAGATTGATTCAACTGCCCACATTAAAGTCTATCATAAAAGACTTGTGCCCACAGAAATAAATAATTACTACTTATCTCAGTCTCCACTGCTCTACAGAAGACATCAGAACTTAACAAAAAAAATTGAGATACCCAAATAAGCAAGAAAAAGCAACATACTCTCAAGAAACAAAGCAATGAATGTCATCAGTGTTAGATAGGACCCAGAATTTGAAATTATCGCTAAGGAATATAAAATAGCTATGATTAATATGTAAGATGCTTTCGTGTAAAAAGTGAACAACATGCATGAGTAATTTCAGCAGAGATAAAAACTATAAGAAATAATAAAAGAGAAATTATAGAAATGAAAAACATGATAACAAAGACAAAAATGCCTTCAACAGACTCACCAAAAAAAAACTGACTACATCAAAACTGAAGTAGTAAATAAGCTGTCTGATGCACAGTATAATAAATATAGACAATAATATTGTACTATAATTATGTAGTGTGATAAGTATCACTACATCAGCAATTATATTATAATACATAAATGTCTCAGAGTAACATCCTGTACACCTCAAGCTCACCCAATATTACATGTCAAATTTATTCTATGAAAGAAAAACCCTGAAGTTTTTCAAAGACATTTTCAAAAGAATTTAAAGATAACTACAGACTAGGAAAAAATATTTACAAGTGTCTTGATATATTTCTATAATATATCAAGAAATTTCAAAATTTGCCAATGATAAACAACCCAAATGAAAATGGGTAAGCACTTACGGAGACCCTTTACAGAAGAAGATAAAAGGATGTCACATGAAAGGATGTAGAACATCACTTATCAGAAGAGCTTAAACAAAAAAAAATTTTAGAAAATATAAGAGCTGGAATACCTGCAGAACAACTAGAATTCTCATACGCTTCTGGTGAGTATGCAAAATGGTACAGCCACATTGGACAGTGTGTCAGTTTCTTATAATATTAAGCATATGCTTACCATATAATCCAGCAATTCCTCTCAAAGAGGATTGCCCAAGTCAAGTAAAAACTTATGTTCACTCAAAAGCCTGTCTGTGATCTTATATATAGCTGCTTTATTCATAATTATTCAAAGAAGAAACAACCCAAATGTCCCATAGTTAGGGAATGAAAAAACAAACTGCAAAATCTCTATTCAATAGAGTGCTATTCAGCAGTCATAAAAATGAAATGAATTTCTCATACACTTAATAATATGAATGAATCTGAAATGCATAATGCTAATGAAATAAGCCAGACTCAAAAAGCTGCATACTGTATGATTCCACTTCCGCAGCATTCCTCATTTTAGGTATTGGCTTGAATGTAACTTCATCAGCAAGAACTTAATTTCACTCAGTCTAAAAGAACTCCCTACTGCTTACCTATGTTTTACTTTCTACGTAGTGCTTATGTATGTCAAGTGTTTACTCATTTACTGTGTCTATCCCCCACTAGAATGTAAGTTCCATGAGGAGAGAAACATTTGTATCCTCACTTGTCTAGAACATAGTAGCTGCTCCATAAATGTTATTGGATTAATGAAAGGTTGGTCCTGAAATAGGAAGAGGTGATTGGTCAGCAGTTACATCAGCAGTAGCTCCTCTGTGATAATAGAATTTGGGTCTAATATAACTGTAAGGAGAGTGATCAATTCTGAACAGAAAAATTGCAAAATACAGACAAGATAGAGGAGGGCTGACATTTGAACATATCCCATTATTAATCAAGCAGTCACGTAAACTGGTGGGGATTAAGGAATATTTATGTTTTATATCTAAGCCTCCAAAAGAGTTTCATGGATATTCTGGAAGAACATTTCTGGCTTATGATGTGTTTATTACTTTTTTTTTAAATTTGTGATTGACAACTTCTTTTTTTACTGTAGTATAGTTGAATTACAATGTTGTGTTAATTACTCCTGTACAGCAAAGCGACTCAGTTATACATATATACATTATTTTTCATATTCTTTTCCTTTATGGTTTATCACAGGATATTGAATATAGTTACCTGTGCTATATAGTAGGACCTTGCTGTTTATCCATTCTACATATACCAGTTTGCATCTGCTAATCCCAAACTCCCAATTCATCCCTTACCCACCCCCTTCCCCTTGGCAACCACCAGTCTATTCTCTATGTCTGTGATTCTGTTTCTGTTTCATAGATAGGTTCATTTTGTGTCATATTTTAGATTCCACATATAGGTGATATCATATGGTATTTTTCTTTCTCTTTCTGACTTACTTCACATAGTATGATAATCTCTAGTTGCATCCATGTTGCTGCAAATGGCATTATTTCATTCTTTTTTATGGCTGAGTAGTATTCCATTGTATACATGTCCCACACCTTCTTTATCTATTCATCTGTCAATGGACATTTAGTTTGTTTCCATGTCTTGACTATTGTGAATAGTGCTGCTATGAACATAGGGGTGCATGTATCTTTTTGAATTATAGTTTTGTCTGGATATATGCCCAGGAGTGGGATTAGTGAATCATATGGTAATTCTATTTTTAGTTTTCTGAGGAACCTCAATACTGTTTTCCACAGTGGCTGCACAACTTACATTCCCACCAACCGTGTAAGAGGGTTCTCTTTTCTCCACACCCTCTCCAGCATTTGTTATTTGTAGACTTTTTAATGATGACCATTCTGACCACCTTACTCTATCTTTAGGTTATTTCTATAAAGGTGAACTCAGTTTTACTCTGAACTCAATCATGTCTTTCACACATATGTATGTTATGAATATCTGTTCATAGAAACTATCAAAATTATCATAATTTTAGTTGATTATGTTTATGGTATATGTGTGTGTGTGTTTTCTATAGCAGTAAAAATAGACAAAGTTTACAGGTAATTTATCTTTGCCCAAAAAGCCCGCTAACTGAACACTGAGAAATATAAGTCCAGGAGAGTCCACATTTAAAACAAACAACCAACAAGCAAACCGGAAAAAAAAAAGCAAAAAAAAACCCCCCTGCATTTTACATACTTAATTAAGCACAGATTAGTAAATACCAAATAGGGAATGTTTACCTCAATATATCTTAAGGGATGTTTTGCATGCTCCTTCATGCATGTAACATGCTTTATGTAATGAACATTCCTGAGTCCCTATCTATATATAGTAATTTGGATCTCAAACAAAATTTAAAGAATCTCTGATTTTAATAAACTGCAAAATGGAGATATATTGTAGAATAAAGAGATATGGTCTTCTGATTTGTTTATATTTTATAGGGTACACCTTAAAGAAACCATTAAAAGGACCTTCATAACAAGGTCAGTAGCATAAATGGGATATCTGAATAAAAAGACTCCCTAAAATCGTAATGCTCTTAAAATTAATCAGTAAACACAAACATTCAGTAAACAATATTAATATGGTGTAAAGATTCAATTTGATAGAATTGTGTAAAAAGAAATAATCCCTGTCAGATGAAAATATATCTATTCCCTTTGAGACTTCATTGATTAAAACAAATTTTACCTCATTTGATAATACCTATACTTTTAATATAAATTTATTTTATTTATTTACTTTTGTCTGCGTTGGGTCTTTGTTGCTGCACACAGGCTTTCTCTAATTGTGGTGAGCGGAGGCTGCTTTTCGTTGCGGTGCGCGGGCTTCTCATTGCAGTGGCTTCTCTTGTTGCAGAGCACAGGCTCTAGGCATGCGGGCTTCAGTAGTTGTGGCTTGCAGGCTCTAGAGCACAGGCTCAGTAGTTGTGGTGCATGGGCTTAGTTGCTCTGCGGCATGTGGGATCTTCCCGGACCAGGGCTTGAACCCATGTCCCTTGCATCGGCAGGCGGACTCTCAACCACTGCGCCACCAGAGAAGCCCCAGTCTTTATTTTAAAGTCTATTTTGTCTGATATGACTATTCCAACTCTAGATTTTTTTTGATTCCCATTTGCATGGAATATCTTTTTCCATCCCCTCACTTTCACTCTGTATGTGTCCCTAGATCTGAAGTGGGTATCTTGTAGACAGCATATATACAGGTCTTGTTTCTGTATCCATTCAGCCAGTCTTTGTCTTTTGGTTGGAACATTTAATCCATTTACCTTTAAGGTAATTATTGATATGTGTGTTCCTGTTGCCATTTTATTAATTGCTTAGGGTTTGTTTTTGTAGGTCTTTTTTCTTCCCTTTCTCTTTTGTTCTCTTCTCTTGTAGTTTGATGACCATCTTTAGTGTTGTTTTGGGGTTACTTTTTCTTTTTTGTGTGTGTCTATTGTAGTTTCTTGGCTTGCATTTCCCATGAGGTTTTGATATTGCAATCTATCTGTATACAAGATTGTTTTAAGTTGCTGGTCTCTTAATTTTGAATACAATTCCTATTTCCAGCATTTAATCTCTCCTCTTCACACAATTGCTGGTTTTGATATCACATTTGTGTGTGGATGTTTTCCTGCCTTTACTGTATGTTTACCTTTACCAGTGAGCTTTCCCATTTGTGATTTTCTTGTTGTAGTTGTGGCCTCTTTTTTTTTTCCCCTTGCCTTGAGAAGTTCCTTTAGCATTTGTTTTAAAGCTGGTATGGTGGTGCTGAATTTTCTTAGCTTTTTCTTGTCTGTAAAGCAAGATTTCTCCCTTGAATATGAATGAGCGCCTTTCTGGATAGAGTATTCTTGGTTGTAGGTTTTTCGCTTTCATCACTTGAAATATATCATGCTACTCTCTTCTGGCCTGCAGAGATTATGCTGAAAAAATCAGCTGATTACCTTATGGGGATTCCCTTATATGTTATTTATTGCTTTTCCCTTGTTGCTTTTAATATTTTTTTCTTTGTATTTAATATTTGTTATTGATTAATGTGTGTCTCAGCGTGTTCTTCCTTGGGTTTATCTTGTATGGGACTCTTTGTGCTTCTTGGACTTGGATAACTATTTCCTTTCCCATGTTAGGGAAGTTTCCTACTATAATCTCTTCAAATATTTTCTCAGGCCTTTTCTCTTTCTCTTCTTCTTCCACGCCCCCTATAATTAGAATTTTGGTGCATTTAATGTTGTCCTAGATGTCTCTGAGACTGTCCTAATTTTTTTTCTTTCTTTTCTCCTTATTCTGTTCCATGACAGTGATTTCCACCATTCTATCTTGCAGTTCAGTTAACCGTTGCTCTGCCTCAGTTATTCTGCTACTGATTCCTTCTAGTGTATTTTTCATTTCAGTTATTTTATTGTTCATCTTTGTTTTTTCTTTAGTAATTCTAGGTCTTTATTAAACATTTCTTCTATCTTCTTGATCTGAGCCTCCATTCTTTTTCTGAGATTTTGAATCGTCTTTCCTATAATTACTCTGAATTCTTTTTCAGGTAGATTGCCTATCTCCTCTTCATTTACCTGTTCTTGTAGGTTTTTATCTTGCTCCTTCTTGTGCAACATATTTCTCTGTCATCTCACTTTGTCTAACTTACAGTGTTTGTGGTCTCTTTTCTGCAGGCTGCAGGATCATAGTTCCTCTTGCTTCTGTTGTCTGCCCCTTGGTGATAGGTCACAAGAAAGCATTTAAGACATTTATAGAAACAGCATCTTCACCAAAATGATACTTAAAGGATCCAGTAGTACCCAAACTGGAACAACAACAATAGCATTTTAACTATGCTTGTTATCATTTATTCTACATTAATAGGAAGCTAATACCTATGTACAGTATCATTATGCCTACTTTATACAAAGTAAGAGGCACAATGTGACAAAGACTTGTTCACCTACATTTCTTTTATTGCTCTTCCTTTAACATTAGAACTCCTGGTTTCTAGCTGAGCACAAATCCCCATTCCCGACCCCAGTTAGGCTCTTCCCAGCCTACCTAGTTATAGTTTTGACTAAGCGATGAAATTCTGACCAACGCAATGTGAGCAGACATGAGTATTTTCCAGCTCTGCCCTTCAAATATATATGCATTTTGAGTGTCTTCTGTGTTTCTTTTTCCTGCTGACTGGCAAAGTGAGAGGTGAATGGATGCAGAGATAAAATCAACATACAAAAGATGGCAGTCATTTTACCAGTCCTGGAATGTTTACCTCAGGACTGCTACATGAGAGAAAACTGAATCTAGCTGGTTTAAACTCCTATGTTTATGGATCTCAATGTTACAAAAGCTTTTTATAAATCAATACCAACAAAACAGAGAAAATTGTTGTAAAGAAACTCTCTTTCCACATGCATTGCAGCTATTCAGAGAGTAGTCACATGATCAGAAATTTTGGCTGCCAGTCTAATGCTTAGGCCACTAAAAACACAGTATTTCTACAGTGAAGTTCTAATTTAAAAAATGCATCTATTCTTTCAGTGAATACTCATTAAATAACATGTATTATTTACTGTGACAATTAAGTAATTATAGGGAGTACAATTCTACTTTAACAAATTAGGTTAGTTTGGAATTATATTGTAAAAATTGATTTGGGGAGAGGGATTGTTTTTCTGTTAACAATCATTGCCTAGTATATTTTGGACCCGGTATTTGAGAGACAAAATGATGTAAAAATGTGTCATTGAGAAGGACCTGTCTCATTCAGCCTTTTGTATCATATCCTCTTGCTTCTCCTAATTAGTGGAATATTTTATACGTGTGTGTGTGTGTGTGTGTGTGTGTGTGTTGTTGTTGTTGTTGTTTGTTTAGATGTTTATAGATGTTATTGAAAGAATAGGACTCAGAGCAGGTGGGAAAGAATGAGTGGGTTAAGGGAGTTAAGAATGGTTAAGAGCTTAACAGAATTTAACAGGCAGGATTCATGGATTGGCAGCCATATCATCACTCCCAGACACACTCAATTTGAAGTTATCAATACTGGCTGAAGGTAGGAAATTGTAAAATTAGATGACATGAAATAAAAATCTTCTAATCTTGGAAGTGCTTTTCATTTGACAAAATTAAGCTTCTTTTTAATAAAATTTAAATCAAAAAGTTATTTTTATACATCAGGTCAAAGAGGGTAGCTAAAATTTAACAAGCTATCATAATTCTAATAGAGTATGAATAGTTAGGAATGTTGTTACCAGTCTTGGCTTCAAATAATAGCTTATAAATACAATTTTATACATATATTTAAAATTAATAAACTTATATTGAGCTATATTTAAGGCATTGTAGGGAGAGAGAAAGTTGAAAAGACATGCCTCTCTTCTGCTGTGGATAGCAAATGATTGGAAGAAAGTAACAGGTATACAAACTTGACAAACTGATGAGTGCTGTTGTTTAATGGAAAAAATTATCTTTCCTTTAATTGACAAATTATACATATCAGCATTACATTCTCAGAGGAATATATGAATTTCCTTAACAGAGAAATTAAAAACTAAAATCTAGACTACATTTTTCTAAGATACACTAGGTCTCCTAACAATATTTGTCAGAAGAAATCACAGCACAGTGAATTTAGGAATAAAATATGTACAGTCTACTAGAACATTGAGAGCCAGCCTAGGGAAATTTAAAAGTTTTCTTTTAATGGAATAAATGCTTAAGGTGAAAATCAAAAGAGTTCTTTTAAAGCAAGTTTGAGAAAATTCTGGGAATACATCACTGCACAACTAGGTTGACCATAAAAAATACCATTTTTAACATGCTCAGATGCACCTTAAAATGAATCAGTGGGTTGTAAAACCTAACACGTTTTTCTTCCCAATTATTTTTGAAGGGTTCCTGACAGATATTTTCTTTAAGAAAGAATGACAGACTGTCCTTTTCATTTTGTTTCTATGGGACTCTTAATTTTATCCTGTCATAAGAGGCAAATGGTGGGTCTTTGATTTGGGTAAGTTTTACAACAGAGGCTCAATTTGCACAATTTAGGATACAGCTTTCTTTAAGCTGTCAAGGAGTATGGGTTCCATGCTATTTCTGTAAAAGATGTAGATTTAGTTATATATGTTAATGAATTCTATCTTGAAAGTCTTAGAATGGTGTCAACCATTGCTGGAGCAGAAACTGTATATGATTTTGAAAGCCTTAGAAAACTCAAGTATTATAAAAATTTTCCACCTAAATATTTTTGTCATGTAATGTTAAAATTTAACTATGAATAAAAATTAACAAACAAGTTAGATCAAATACTGCTACTATATGAAAATGGATATGTTAGAATACCTTTAGATTTGAAATGTAAAAGGTTGTTCTTCAATACTAAAAATATTATTCAAATGGTAACATAAAATACTGTTTTATATTTTTGGAAACAGTTAATAAAAGTTTGAAAATATGTATTCTAAACAAACATCTTATAGCTCTGCTTATAAAACATCCATTTTTGTCTGAATGTTTAAACTGACTAATGTCTGTCTAAATTATGTAAGGCATATGTTAAAATTATTAATTTGTTAAATTGCACACTGAATACTTCAAACCATTTGATTCTTTTAAACTCCTTTCAGTAGTTATCTAAAACACAATATTGTCTTTTTGAAGTTGTAGTCATTTATTTTCTAATAAGTTTTATTCTTAACACTGATTTTTTACTTATTCTGATGAAAATTGTTGTTCAGGGTCCCTTCACTGCCTGGACTACTAAGCACATTCACTTCTGACAAATCATTTAAATGCCTTGCAAAATCTGACATGGTGGGCAGGGAAAAAAACAAAACAAAAAACTGTTGAGGAGAAGTTCTTTCAACATGGTACTTAACTTTGATAGTCATTATAGCACTTGTTCATTCATTCAAACAAACAAAAAACATGGAGAATTTAGATGAGACTGTGACATTTCCTACAGCTTGCTAGTTATTGACTTGGCAAAATTAAAGTTAAGCCAGACCTCATATGTACTAAATATACATACTTTCCCAGTATTTACCTAAATAAAGTAACTTATTCTGAAGGAAAAATGCTATTGAATATTTCTTTTAAAATATGTGGTTGAATTTCAGTTACTGCTGCTCACTCCCTTAGGCAATACCAAGGAGACATTATTAAAGGTAATGATTATTAAGTGATAACTATATCGATTCTAAAGCCCTGACCAATGGGTAATTTCAATCTTGAATACAAACCCCATGTTTCTCTGACTGAGCTTCACCCAACCAAATATTCCTTCATGTAACAGCTAGAAGGGAATGGCCAGCAATTAATGGATGTCACTGTTCTGATGCATCACCTTCTGGCAGAAGATAAAGACATGACTATTTGGAAAGTGATGCAGATGGCGGTGATAATGATAAAGATTAATTTTTTTTCACATACTTATCATGTGGGCACACAAAATAGCATCATAAACAAATCTTTTGAAAATTTAAGCATTTATAGCTTATCTAATAGGTTTCAAACCTTATAGAAAATAGAAACTTGACTACATGTTGACAAAAGGAAATAAATGGCCGTTGAGGACTTGAGGCTGAGCTGTCAGGGTCCCAGTTAATTTTTAATTTATTTGCTACAATAAGGTTTTGTTTTAATTCACCACAAATATGAATATTTTAACAAATAGAGTAGAATCTCAAAAGTGAATTTACCAGTCATAAAGTTCTTTTAAAAGTAATCTCATATGTATGAATAGCTTTTAAAACGCTGAAATATACTGATATTATCTATAGACGTTGCTTTTTCAATTGAGGCATTAGTTCTTCTGCACTCCCCTTCCTACCTTCTGTCCTCTCCCTGTTGCTAGATGCACAAGTGCACAATAATTTTTACACTACTATCTACGTGAACATTGTGCAGAGTTAAATCCAGTGATATATGGATTTAATATGATATATGGAAAACAATTTCATATAGAACATGAGACTTATACTGAACATTCAGAAAGGCATATTGCTTATATAAGTAAAAAAATGCAAGACACTGCGGCATTTCTTGGAATGAGAATAATGTGAAGTCACTGAAGTATACAACACACAGCACTTAGGAGGGTGTCCCAGTCACATTTTTGGTAGCCAAAAACACATTTTGTAAATTGGTATATATTTCTATGAAATATTCATGTAGTTTCATTTGTCTCTTGCCTTCACTTAACTAAGTCTCTTTCCTTAGCCCAAAGCTTTCATCTGCCTGTGGTAGAGGTAGGAGCGGATATTTTACAATTAATCTAGAAACAATGTAAAAACTAACTGTAAATTAAAATTTAGATCCTAAGAGTAAAAACAGGATTCTGTAGCAAGTAAATAATTCTAAAAATAGAAACTATTAAAAGGCAAAGTATATGTTGATTTTCTGTAGATATTATTTAAAATATTAATTTGGGAAGTAAATAAAAAAGAGGTCTGCCCTTTCTAGATTGAGGGATTGTTTTGGTAAATTAGGGAAACATAAAAAGGAAGATAGAGAGAGGGAGAAAAAAAGGCTTAAAAGTGTTTTTCCTGCCCTCTGGGCCATCGGGTTCATGCAGTGAGGAAGACGGACATAATAGTCTAGACAGATCTGATGAGGTGGAAGTATCTTTCTGGCAGAGATTCAGATGTTGACATTGCTTATAAATGGTATGATAATGGTGTACAGCCAGTAGCTATAGCTAAACGGATATATCTGTAGCAATTTCTGGATCCCCATGGCCTGCATGTTAGCACAGATGGAACTCCAAACATTGGTACTTGGGTACCTATATCAATTCTGGGACTGTTGGGCTCCAACAATGGGCACTCACGTATAACACCATATACACAGGTATGACCAATCTCACAGGTCAGAGACCAGACAAATTTAGCAACCAGTAGGAAAGATCAGTAAACAGCCTTTGTTTTTTGGGTTTTTTTTAATTTTTAGTATAATCTTTTATTTTATTTTTAATTTTTATTGGAGTATAGTTGATTTACAATGTTGTGTTATTTTCAGGTGTACAGAAAAGTGAATCGGTTACACATACATATATCCACTATTTTTTTTTTTTAGATTATTTTCCCATATAGACCATTACAGAGTAAAGTTCCCTGTTCGATACAGCAGGTTCTTATTAGTTACCTATTTTATATATAGTAATGTGTATATGTCAATCACAGTCTCCCAATTTACCGCCCCCCTTCCCCTGGTAACCATAAGTTTGTTTTCTACATCCATGACTCTACTTCTGTTTTGTAAATAACTTCATTTGTACCCTTTTTTTTTAGATTCCACGTATAAGTGATATCATATGATATTTGTCTTTCTCTGTCTGACTTACTTCACTCAGTATGACAATCTCTAGGTCCATCCATGTTGCTGTAAATGCCATTATTTTGTTCTCTTTTATGGCTGGGTAATATTCCATTGTATATATGTACCACTTCTTCTTTATCCATTCCTCTGTTGATGAACATTTAGGTTGCTTTCATGTCCTGGCTATTGTAAATAGTGCTGCAATGAACAATGGGGTGCATGTATCTTTTCTCATTATGGTTTACTCCAGGTATATGCCCAGGAGTGGGATTTCTGGTTAATGTGGTAGTTCCTATTTTTAGTTTTTTAAGGAACCTCCATACTGTTCTCCACAGTGGCTGTATCAATTTACATTCCCACCAACAGTGTAGGAGGGTTCCCTTTTCTCCATACCCTCTCCAACATTTATTGTTTGTAGATTTTTTGATGATAGCCATTCTCACTGGTGTGAGGTGACACCTCACTGTAGTTTTGATTTGCATTTCTCTAATAATTAGTGATGTCGAGCATCTTTTCATGTGCTTTTTGTCCATCTCTATGTCTTCTTTGGAGAAATGTCTAGATCTTCTGCCCAGTTTTTAATTGGGTTATTTGTGGGGTTTTTTGAGCTGCATGAGCTCTTTGTATATTTTCGAAATTAATCCCCTGTCGGTTGCTTCATGTGCAAATATTTTCTCCTGTTCTGAGGGTTGTCTTTTTGTTTTGTTTATGGTTTCCTTTGCTGTACAAAAGCTTTTAGTTCATTGTTTTTTATTGTTGTTTTAAAACATTTTTATTGAACTATAGCTGATTCACAACATTGTGTTGTTTTCAGGTGTACAGTGATTCATATATATAGAGAGAGTGAGATAGGTATAGATACATATAGATAGATATAGACATAGATTCTTTTGCAGATTCTTTTCTATTATAGGTTATTTTCAGAGACTGAATATAGGTCTTAAAAATGTAATACAATCTAGAAACTATATTAAATGAATGTCTTAGCTCTGGCTGTGATAACAAAATACCATTGACTGAGTGGCTTAAACAGCAGACAGTTATGTTTCACAGTTTTGGAGGCTGAGAAGTCCAAAATCAAGATGACAGCAGATTCAGTTCTTGGTGAGGGTCCTGTTTTTGTGTTGCATGCAGCCACCACCACCTAAACATGTGCTCACAGGACCTCTTATTTCTGCATGCATGGAGATTGTCTCTCTTTCTCTCTCTGTCTCTGTCTCTCTCTCTCTTCCTTTCCTTATAAGGACATTAATCCTGTTAAAGCCTATTATGAGGGACACACCCTTGTGACCATATCTAAATGTAATTACCTCCCAAAGGTCCCACTTCCAAATACCGAATACTCTGGGGCTTAGGGCTTCAGCATATGAATTTGGGGGAACACAAACATTCCCTGCATAACAATGAAAATAGTTTAAATAACGCTATGTTCTATTTGCAATAGCCAGGACATGGAAACAACCTAAATGTCCATCGACAGATGAATGGATAAAGAAGATGTGGCACATATATACAATGGAATATTACTCAGCCATAAAAAGGAGCAAAATTGAGTTATGTGCAATGAGGTGGATGGACCTAGAGGCTGTCATACAGAGTGAAGTAAGTCAGAAAGAGAAAAACAAATACTGTATGCTAATGCACATATAAATGGAATCTAAAAAAACGGTACTGATGAACCTAGTGGCAAGGCACAAAGACACAGATGTAGAGAACGGACTTGAGGACACATGCAGGGAAGGGGAAACTGGGGTGAAGTGAGAGAGTAACATTGACACATATAGTCTACCAAATGTAAAATGGTTGGCTAGTGCGAAGCTGCTGCATAGCACAGGGAAATCAGCTCGATGCTTTGTGACAACCTAGAGAGGTGGGATAGGGAGGATGGGAGGGAGGCTCAAGAGGGAGGGGATATGGGGATATATGTATACATATAGCTGATTCACTTTGTTGTATGGCAGAAACTAACACACCACTGTAAAGCAATTATACTCCAATAAAGATATAAAAAATAGGGCCTCCCTGGTGGCGCAGTGGTTAAGAGTCCGCCTGCCGATGCAGGGGATACGGGTTCGTGCCCCGGTCTGGGAGGATCCCATATGCCGCGGAGCGGCTGGGCCCGTGAGCCATGGCCGCTGGGCCTGCGCATCCGGAGCCTGTGCTCCGCAACGGGAGAGGCCACAACAGTGAGAGGCCCGCATACCGCAAAAAGAAAAAAAAAAAAAATAATAATAATAATAATGCTATGTCAAAGGTTCTAAAGGTCCCTACATCCCAATAAATAGAAGTTTTAAGGAAATATGGTTTATAAGTTTTAATAAAATATGATTTATAATTTTAAACTAGTGGAAGAGTATGGTGCAATAAGGAAAACCTGAATTTTAGGGTTCATTCGGCTACTTAGTTGTTTGTTTGTTTTTTAAAATATTGGCCCTAATACTCTATAACTGGGCAAGGTGCTGAGCATCTCTGATTTGAAATTTCCTCTATTTCTTCAGTTAAATAATAGCACTTTTCTCACAGACTTTTTTGAGAAGGTTAAATAACTTCTCTGCTCAGAAGTTTCTCAGAACCTAGTAGTTTCTCAATATTTATTTAGCTCAGACAGCACAGCCCTGTGGAAAGTACAGCAAAACACTTTGGGAAGCCTCTTATTCATGTCCAAGAATTGATAGACTTGACATCTTCTACTATATTTCTCATCTCTACAGTGGTAAAGTCAGATAACAAATAGATAAATGCCATAAAACTTGTTACATACAGTAAAAATTTCTAAAATCAATTTCCTAAAGTTAGCCTAAAGGGAGAAAATTAAAAAAAAAAACATAATTCTGTAATTCTGATAAAAACCACTGTACTATTCAATATTTTTATATCTGCTTTCAGAAAGACACATTCTAGCATAAGGTATCTTTGCTACATACGTATGTTTTAATTTTCTTGATTAAATACTTAGAAGATTCATGTAATGGGTGGATATTTACCATTATGAGAAATTGACCGATTAATTTCCAAATAGGTTGTCCCATTTTCAGCCGCACAGCTGCACACACAAATCAACTCAGTAAGTCCTCTCCCAATTCCTTTGAGGTCAGTATTATCTTCAAAGTCATTTTTAATGACCAAGTCCGACTTTGAACCGATCAAGTTTGGTCCCCCCGGATGACTCCTTAACCACTCCATCGCACCAGTTTTCAGCAAGCTCATTTTACTTCCATTCATCATAATTAATTCATTAAATGTGATGGAGAATGTAACTTCTTGGCCATTATATGGAGCCTTTCATTTCCCCTGGCAGCATCTGCACATGTATATAAACCACTCCTCTGCTACTCAGACTCCTGCTTTAATTTTCACTCATTTTTGTTTTTCAGTATAAGGGCAGACTAATCTAATTTCCTGGTCAAGAAGGGTCCCCTTTGCTGTTAAGCTTTTGATGCTTCTCTCTGAGCCTCTAATAGACTCTGAGGTGATTCACATAGTCTCCTCACTTGAATAAGGAAAATAATTTTTCTCCTCTCAGTTTCCTACCTTTTAGTGATTGGACCACAAATCTTGCAGTCTGACGTTCTCAAATTCCTAACTACTTTAGTTAGACAGTTTCTTCAAGTGTTCACTTCTTTGCTCTTCTGGATTATAGTATATGCCCTGGCATGTGTGGAAGAGGCTAAAGAATAATTCAAGCAGCACAAACTCTGACTAGGCCATTGGACTTTTGCCACCATTTCTGAGTTAAATATATCCTGTCAACCACTCTCCCTTCTCCTGTAAACATACTTGGAAATGCCGAAATTGATCTTTCAAGCTAAAGTTAAATCCAAACAATGAATAAATTCAGGTTAGAAAAAGTCAAATATCTATCTGATACTGCACATCTTTAAGAAATAAGTTCAGGTTGTTGGCTTGAAACTTTCAGTTTTTCAATTGTATTAGCATTAAAGCCATGCTGACATGGTGTTGAACGTCCAAGGGTTAATATTGTGGTTCAGATACTCATTCTAGAAATACAGTATCATTATCAAAGTGACAGCTCTGACTCCCAAAGGATAGATGTCACATCGGTTATAAAATGTTGCTCTTTTTCAGTCACTAGACTAAAGACAGTAACAAGGCTGTCAACAGCAGGTCTTGCTCTTTTACAGAAATAAAATAACTGGCATGCTTCAGAAAGGTAAACTATATCATCAGGGGTCTGTATGACATTGGAAACAAGCATCTGAAGTGATGGATTGGGGTTTATTAATACACACTTGAAATAATAACTTCCATTCAAAGTCCTAAAAATGTAAATAAATAAGGTTTTCTCAGGGTATATGCCCAGTAGTGGGATTGCTGGGTGATATGGTAGTTCTATTTTTAGTTTTTTAAGGAACCTCCATACTGTTCTCCATAGTGGCTGTATCTTATGTACACTTATGTAGCACTTGTACTGCATCTAGTGCTGTTCTAAGCACATTCATAAACTCAAGTAATTGCAAGAACAACTCTACGAAATAGCTCCCCTTTTTTCCTGCTATCAACTGAGGAAATAAGGCCAAGACATAAATTGTCTCACCCAGGATCATGCGGCTTTGAGGATCTGAGTACATGCTTTCTCGTTGCAGTATAAAAATGAGTAAGATCCAACTCCATAGGCTCCTCTTCATTCTTGGAAGCTTTAACAAAACTAGATTTTCTTGAAACCAAAAATAGAAAAATCACCAATTTTGAGAATATGGGTAATATCTTTGGTTCTTTATCCACAATTCATTTTTGAAATATGGACTTAGTCATCTGCAGATGGATCATCTGCCAGTCTTTTATGTTTTCTCACAGAATAGAATAGAGGCACACTTATTTTGGCTAATGTCTCTCAGTAATTGTGCTTTAACTTTATCCTAAAGGAGAATTTCCAAAATGGAGAAATAATAAATAATGCTTTCATGCATATTTAGTTCATATGAGGCAGAAAGACTAAGTCATTCTGACATTCTCAGTATGGAGATTAATAGACTAGATACCACTTCCCTAGTCCATTGTGGTCCATAGGTGATTGATTACCCGGAAGAGTTTGTGAAGGTGGAGCAGTAAAGAGTTTTACTTATATGTGTTATGTGTGGCATTTGATAAACCTGGACATTGGTCAGCATGTTTGAAAAACAGGGCGATACATCTGCCATTTGCCAAGCAGACTAAGTGGAGTTTGGCTAATGGATAACAAATTAGTCAGGGTCTTAGGGTATTTCCTCTCTTTTCCAACTGTCTGGCTTCTGTTTTTGTGTCTGATACTTATTAGCTGTGTGACTTAGGAAAAATTAATCTTACTGGGTCTCAGTTTTTTCATCTGTAAAGTGGTATTAATAATGCCTTCCTAGTTAAAGCTATTGGGAGGATTAAATAAGATGGTTGATGTTGAAGTGACTTGTAGTATGTCTGACTTGTGGAAAGTCCTTAATAATGGTTAGCTTTCATTTCTTTTTTAATAATAGAAATTTATTTATCTTCTATACTCTTTATTTGACCTATTTTAGGAACAATGGATTATAGAAAAATTGTACAAATCACAGTTTCAATCTAAAGTCTACTGATAACTAGATTTCTGACCTTTATCAAGTCAATATGGCTTGATTTCTCAGGCTTTAAGTTTAATTACTGCCCATATGGAGTTAGACTAAATGATTTTAATCTCCTCCAGTACTAAAATTTTTTTATTCACCTCATAAATCTTCAAATAATTTAGTCACTCAAAATACTGGGCATTGGGCTTCCCTGGTGGCGCAGTGGTTGGGAGTCCGCCTGCCGATGCAGGGGGCGTGGGTTCGTGCCCCGGTCCAAGAGGGTCACGCGTGCCGCGGAGCGGCTGGGACCGTGGGCCATGGCCGCTGAGCCTGCGTGTCCGGAGCCTGTGCTCCACAACGGGAGAGGCCACGGCAGTGAGACGCCCGCATTAACGCTAAAAAAAAAAAAATACTGGTCATTAAAAATCTTAAACATTATTCATTATCCATTCATCTATCGATGGACACTTAGGTTGCTTCCATGCCTGGCTATTGTATATAGTGCTGCAATGAACATTGTGGTACATGACTCATGACTCTTTTTGAATTATGGTTTTCTCAGGGTATACGCCCAGTAGTGGATTGCTGGGTGATATGGTAGTTCTATTTTTAGTTTTTTAAGGAACCTCCATACTATTCTCCATAGTGGCTGTATCAATTTACATTCCCACCAACTATGGAATCTAAAAAAAAAAAAAATGCTTCTGAAGAAACTAGGGGCAGGACAGGAATAAAGATGCAGACATAGAGAATGGACTTGAGGACACAGGGAGGGGGAAGGGTAAACTGGGACAAAGTGAGAGAGTGGCATGGACATATATATACTACCAAATGTAAAATAGATAGCTAGTGGGAAGCAGCCACATAGCACAGGGAGATCAGCTCGGTGCTTTGTGACCACCTAGAGGGGTGGGATAGGGAGGGTGGGAGGGAGACCCAAGAGGGAGGGGATATGGGGATATATGTGTACGTATGGCAGATTCACTTTGTTATGCAGGAGAAACTAAAAACATTGTAAAGCAATTATACTCCAATAAAGATATATTAAAAAAATCTTAAACATTATTCAAATAAAGCAGTGCATTTTCCATAGAAAAAATTCCTTTTGTTACTTTAATAGTCCCATTTTCTCTAGTTTTATTTGTGCCAAAGTCAGATAAATTTTGTTATTATCCAAAAATACTCTTTAATGGGTCGAATTACATAAGAAATTATGTTTTGAGCATAAATATGTGGGTGAATTCATCACATTATATAATTAAAGAACAGATTCTGAGATAAAATTAAAACCAGTGTATTCTTAGTTCATCCTCACAGTACAGACACAAAATGATATACAGAATTAGTGTCTACTCTTATTACTAATACTCTCAATTACTCTATTACCCACTAAAGATACAGTAAAATATTACTCATGATAAAAAATGTAATCAGTGAAAACTCAAATCCTTTCTTTTTTGATA